>NC_133376.1:43730608-43903108 GCF_049309525.1 Garra rufa | reverse complement strand
AGTAGTAGTAGTAGTAGTGGTGGTGGTGGTGGTAGTAGTAGTGATAGTAGTGGTGGTGGTGGTGGTGGTGGTAGTAGTAGTAGTAGTAGTAGTAGCAGTGGTGGTGGTGGTAGTGGTAGTAGTAGTAGTGGTGGTGGTGGTGGTGGTGGTAGTAGTAGTAGTGGTGGTGGTGGTGGTAGTATTAGTAGTAGTAGTAGTAGTAGTGGTGGTGGTGGTGGTGGTAGTAGTAGTAGTAGTGGTAGTGGTGGTGGTGGTGGTGGTGGTAGTAGTAGTAGTGGTGGTGGTGGTGGTAGTATTAGTAGTAGTAGTAGTAGTAGTGGTGGTGGTGGTGGTGGTAGTAGTAGTAGTAGCAGTAGTGGTGGTGGTGGTGGTAGTGGTAGTAGTAGTAGTGGTGGTGGTGGTAGTAGTAGTAGTGGTGGTGGTGGTAGTAGTAGTAGTAGTAGTGGTGGTGGGCGTGTTTTACAAATGGTTTAGATATTTTTAATACAATTATTTGATGGAATATAAAGCAAATGCACACAGCAGTGGAACTTTCTTGAAGCTGGAGCTTGCAGACACGATGAGCTTGTTTAAACTGAGGTAAATAAATGAAAGAAATGGATCAAAGAACGATCACACCAAGAGTCCAGCTTTAACAAGTAAGGCTCACCTCGAGTGTGCTCTCGCCTACCTTTAAGGGAAACTCTGACAGATCAAACAGACGACAGGCTTTGGTTTGGAGATCGAGCTTACAAACCATCTTAATGATTGTGGGTGTGTGGACAAATGACAGCGTGATAGAATCAGATTTCACAGATATCACTATCCATGATGAACGAGAGGAGTTATTAAAAAATCTGAGTGTTTAAGATGAAAGAGAAACTCGTTTGGCTGAGCAATTAACATTTGGAGTAAAACACAGAGAGCTGTGGATGATGGGACCTATGAGCAGGGCTCAGGTCTTTCATTAACTGATGATTCATTACAGAAAGTGTGAATTAAGACACTCGTGTGGCACGTGCTCCAGCACTCTGGGTCAACAAATATTGATTTTATGATTAATTGAGCTTTTAATCTGAGCAATTTGATGTGGATTCTTATGATCCCAAGTTCAATCTTTTAATCAATGTTAAAGCAGATGTTATTTTATTAAAGTTAAAAGACTGTACAAATGAAATTTTCCTCTCCAGAAACATGCATCCCTTGTAAAAAATAAATAAATAAATAAACCTACATTTATTTAATGCTAAGTATACTACAAATACATTTAGATATTATGTACTTAGTATAAAAGTACAATTGCAGGGTATTTTTATTAAGCTGGTATATTTAAAGTTAAAGCAAATCATTTTGTACTTAATGCACTTTATTTGTGCGGAAACACTGCTGAAGTCTAGCTAAAGATATACTTAAGTATATTTGATTGTGCTAAACTTATAAAACTAAACTTTAGGCAGATATTAATTAAAGATTAAAAAATCTATATACATAATTAATATACACAATACACACACATAAAAACTTTTATTTTGGATGCGATTAATTATGATTAATCATAGCAAACCCCAATTAAAATGTATTATTACACTTAATTTAAATTTCGAATCCCACTTCATTTTTCATACATTTGAAAATGTATTATTAAAATTAAAATTTAAATATTTAAATATATATGGAAATATATTGTAAAATGTAATTTATTGCTGGGATCAAAGCTGAATTTTCAGCATCATTACTGCAGTATTCAGTGTCACAGGATCCTTCAGAAATGATTATAATATGCTGATTTGCTGCTCAAAAAATATTGATATTTTTATTTTTTCAGGATTCTTTGATAAACAGACAGTTCAAAAGAACATAATTTATGGGCCAAATTAAAATCTGAATCACATAAAAAAAAAAAAAATAAAAAAAAATCCCATTTACTATTTTTAAAATTGAAAATGCTTGTTAAATTTACAGTTTATTACATTTCACATTTAATATTATAATTTAAATCTATATTATTGTATTGTTAATATATCCAGTGTCAAAAGATCCTTGTTGATTTGCTGCTCAAAAACATTCATATTTTTATTTTTCAGGATTCTTTAATGAACAGAAAAGTCAAAAGAACAGCATTTATGTGCGATTAATTATTGCACAGCACTATTTAAAATGTATTATTACATGTAAAAATTAACATTCAAATGTAAATTTTGAATCCCACTTATTTAAAATCCCATTTCTAAAAAAAATATTATTAATAATTATTATTAATGTCAGTATTATTAATCAGAATCAAACTGAATTGGGAAATCTGTGCCAATAGCTCTAAACCCATAAGAAGCTCTCTTTAATTTTTGCAGAGCTCCTGGGTTTTTCTCCAGCAAGTCTTTCTCATAGCTGTAGAACATCACAGATGCTGTTGTAAAAGATTGACTACTTTTAGTGTGACACATTTCATTTTCTTTCAGAGTGTTAGCCACATCTCCAAGTACATATTCACTGCATGCAATTCAGCATAAAAGAGTGATGAAAACATTAATATAGTAGTAATATTATTATCTAATAGTAAGTTCCCTTTCACATCTAATACAAGGTGTTCAGTGTATTCTATTCATTATGCAGTCATTATGTTAAGATACTGTACACAACTCTCCGAGAAACAAGCCATGAAAAATCGTACAAGTGTGCCACGTTTGTAGTATTGCGAGGTAATGATCAAGCTGTTTGTTTACTAGCTGTTCTCAACAAGCAGACAGAAGCTGTGTGGGAGGACGCCGAGTGTCTGGAAAGCGACAGTATGTTCATTTGCAGAAGGCTTTTACATACAAGAGACATACTCCAAAAGTAGGTTGAGTCTTAGATGGTTCTTGCAGTCTTGTTTTACCGCAGTGCAGTCGTGTTCATACAGCATCTCAGAACCGAATGTTAGAGGCAGGTGAAAGAGAACCAGAGAGAGATGCAGGCTGATAACAAAACCCAAAGGACACAGAAGTGACAGAACGTGGAAGCTGATAGAGAGCTGGTGGAAGGGATGAGCGTTTTCATCATTGCTTCCTGTTCATTTACAGCTACAGTCAATTAGACCACGGTGTGAATAAATCACACCTCCATGTTTGCTGGAAAATGTGCACAACACGCCATTTTATCAGGGGTTAAGGGGACAAAACAAATATCTGAGATTGATTTTGTCAAGATTAAAAATACACGTTACGACAATTATAAGCACAACAAAAATATAACTGACTTGATCAAAAACAATGTTTTCGAAGAAGAACACTACTGTTTAAGATTGTTCAGTGTTTTGAAAATAAGTATTTTATGTTCAGAAAGGCTGCATTTCTTTGTTCAAGAATGCTTTAAAAATTGTGAAAAATTATTACAATTTAAAATAACTGTTTTCTATGTAAATATATTGTAAAATAATTGTTTTTTGCTGTAATCAAAACTGAATTTTTAGCATCATTACTCCAGTATTCAGTGTTCATCCTTCAGAAATTATTCTAAAATGCTAATTTGCTGCTCAAAAACATGCTGCTCAACGTCTTTTTATTTTTCATAATTCTGCATTTATGAGCCAAATTAGAATTTAAATCCCATTAAAAAATGTATACACACACACACACACACACACACACACACACACACACACACACACACACACACACACATATATATATATATATATATATATATATATACACACACACACACACACACACACACACACACACACACACACACACACACACATTATATATATATATATATATATATATATATACACACATTAAAGATTTTAGGATTTTATTGTTAATGTATTATTAAAATTAAGATTCGAATCCCATTTATTATTTTTAAACTCAAAAAAATGCTTATTAAATTTACAGTTTATTACATTTGGCATTTATCATTATAACTTAAATCTGTATTGTTGTATTGTTAATGTATCCGGTGTCACATGATTCTTCAGAAATTGTTCTAATATGCTGATTTGCTGCTCAAAAAACATTCATCTTTTTATTTTTTAGAATTCTTTGATGAACAGAAAGTTTAAAAGAACAGCATTTATGGGCCATTCTCCAGAATTGGTGCAAACTGCTATCCCACAACCAAAAAAAACTTTTAACCCTACCCTAAATTTCAACTTATGAAAATGATATTGAAATAACTTTTTTAAAGTAACTTTTTGCTTACTTTAAAAATTAAAGTTCAAAAATATATATTTAATATTTTCCTTGTAAATTATGAAACTTTATGTAAAATAAAATTATCCCACACTTTTCATGTCACTACCGAAACAGTGTATGTTTTAGTCTACTGGCAAAGACTGATTTTAACTAAACCCGTACATTTATGATCTCTCATAGCTAAAATGTGTGCGGAAAATATGTGTGTAACTTTAAGGAATGTTTCTACCAAGCACCTTTTTGCTGCAATTAAGCAAATTTTTTTTTTTTTTTTTTGAAAGTTATGACCTAGTGACCTAGTGATCTTTGTTTTTTTGGATGTTATCCCATAGAATTGTCACTACCAAAATGTCATCATTGTTTTGGAAGTGACAACAGGGAAAGCATTTGGGAGAAATAAACAAAATTGTAGTACAGTTACAGTATGCAATTGTATTGTATTTTAGTGTGTTTTAGTAATGTTTTAGTTTGCAGAATTAAAATTCTGTAATATGAAAGCATTACTGTCACTACTGAAACATGGGATGTTTTGTCAAAAATAAAGTATACTGAATTATCAACTAAGATGTTATGATAGTGTTTGGTTCAGTGTATATTCCAACTAATGAATGCTTAACTTTGAAATCAGTATGATCAAATGTTTGCCATTTACAAAGAAGAATTGGATTCAAAATACAACAAATCTCATAAATTACACTTGAAATATTGTTAAAAAATTATTTTTAGTAAATAATTAAATTCTAATTAAACTTATACAATTTGCATACATGCATTTTCCAACTCTGACTTTGGACCAATTGTGTAGAATGGCCCTTATTTGAAATAGAAATCTTTTGTAAGATTATACATGCCTTTACTGTCACTTTTGATCAATTTAATGCAAAAAAAGTATGAATAAAAGTAATTTCTTTCAAAAGACAAAACCTATGAAGTGCATTTTCAATGACAAAGAATATGGCTAAAACAAAATATTGTATGTGCAGTCACATCCACGTTATTACCAGCATCGTACAATGGCTGATCCAATCTGAATGTTAGGCCTGAACTCTCCGTTTGATGCACACTGAACTCCAGCGAATACAAAGTCAATTCAATATCACACAAAAATAATTGATATTCACGTCTATGCAGAGGATGCATTGATGTTCTTCCCTGCTGCTTTGTTTGAATATAAAACACAATGCATGCTGTTTTGTTTGTGAAAATGGAGAATAGTTTTGAGGCCAGCAACTATACCAAACAATTGTGTCTCTATAGTGCTAACAATAGCCGGGAAAATTTCCCATTGGAAGTTTAAGCCCCGAAAGACGAAAGAGCTCGAATGACACAGGGGGAATAAAAACACATCACATAATTCTGAGAACCTAAAAGAAACAACAACCATTAGTGTACAAACATGTTTCTACACAGGAACAAGAGCCGAATTAACAGGAGAAACAGCAGCTGTAAATCGATTTTCCTTTCTGGCGTTAATGAAACGGTCTCGTGGCACACAAGACCCCTCGCCGTATTTGCCACGGATCAGCGGGTGCCAAGATAAAGCGTGCTGCCAAATGCCAATCAAACCAAAGTCATTGCATTTCATTGTTTTTCTCTCTCCCTCTGGAAAATTATCAGTCATCAACCAGCCATGAAGTTCATAATGATTCAATTATGCAATAAATTTGCTTTATCAGACCCACTAGCTTCATGCCTCTGAAACTGTTATTAAACGCTAATCAAATTTGTTTGGTATCTATAAAAACCTAACAAAAATACCATGTGCATCATTTGCTTGGGAATTTAAATCATTTTATCCAATTAAACAAATGACTTAATGTGAACTTGACACTTTGCACTGAGAACGGTCTTCTACAGATTTCTGTACAATTTCAGCAATCTTTTAAGATTCTTACAAATCTATTGAAGCCTATTTCCACAATGAAAAAGAAAGGTAATTGCGACTTCTCATCTCAGAATTGCATGATATAAACTCACAATTGCAAAAAAAGCTTATATATATATATATATATATATATATATATATATATATATATATATATATATGCAGTTTTGACTTCATTTCTCACTTTATAACTCACAATTGCAAGTTTATTTTACTTAATTCTGACTTGATTTCTCAGAATTGCGAGTTTATATCTCACAATTCTGACTTTATAACATGCAATTGTGAGTTTGTATCTCATAATTCTAAGAAAAAAGTCAATATTGCAAGATAGAGTCTCGCTACTCTGAGAAAAAAGCGGGAATTGTGAATTTATATCTTGCAATTCTGACTTTATTTCTCAAAATTGCAAGTTTATGTCTCGCAATTGTGACTTTATAACTTGAAATTGCAAGTTTATATTGCATTTCTGAGAAAAAATGTCAGAATTGTGAGTTTATATCTTGCAATTCTGACTTTATTTCTCAAAATTGCAAGTTTATATCTCACAATTCTGACTTTGTAATTCGCAATTGTGAGTTTATATCTCATAATTATAAGAAAAAAGTCACTATTGTGAGATATAAACTCACATATCATGCAAGTCTGACTTTATTTCTCAGAATTGAGAGTTTATAGAGGTTATGTAACTCGCAATTCTGAGAAAAAAGTCAGAATTGTGAGATGTAAACTCGAATTAACTTTTTGCATTTATTTGGTGGCAGAAACAGGCTTCCAAACAAATAACATTGTGTGACATGGACCTAATAAATTTGGGTACGACATTTATGTACAAGTTCGTATAGAAGAATAAAGTCATCAGTATGCATTAGTGGTAAACTAACAAAGGAAGATAAATCACATTTTGGCAAATGTGTTTTTTTTTTTTTTTTTTTTTTTTTAAAGAAGGGGCAGCAGCAATGGAGCAGGATAATATTTTTAATTTCCATGACCTTTAGCTCGTTGTGTCCCTGATCAATACGTCATTTCATGTTGCATTTTTTATTGGCTAGTCAGTAGATGTAGGTCATAGCAGCAAACACACTGTGAGATGCTTATCCTAAATCAGTACTGGGTAGATTACATATCAACAGTAGTCTGTTAGTGATTATAAATGTGACCCTGGACCACAAAACCAGTCATAAAGGCCTTTTTTATTAAGAATTATACTATCATAAATAAGATTTCCATTGGTCTGTGGTTTGTTAGGATAGGACAATATTTGGTAGAGATACAATTATTTGAAAATCTGTAATCTGAGGGTGCAAAAATATCAAAATACTGAGTAAATTGTCTTTAAAGTTGTCCAAATAAAGTTCTTAGCAAAGCATATTACTAATCAAAAATTACATTTTAATATATTTACAGTAGGAAATTGCTAAATATCTTCATGGAATATGATCTTTACTTAATATTTAGTTTAGTATTTAACTTTCAGATTACATTTTGCCTTATATGTTTTAAACTTACATTAAATATGCCACACTGATATAAAAAAGCAAAGAGAAAGAAAACATATTCCATTATTTGATATCATCATCATGAAATGCATTAAACATTACATTACACCAGGGTTTTCCTCACTGGGCTTAATGTAAGAACTGCAGTGGGTTTGTGATAATAAGCTAATAATTAATTCAGCCATAAAAACAAAAACAATCAAAACAAAACTCATTAACTCACATCAGAGAACTGTGAACAAGCAAGTGTCTTGTTAAATTACTGAAATATTAAATTCCTCAGGGATAGTTTAACTATTTTTTATATGTCAAAGGGGTTTGGGAATCACTGCATTACATGAACAAACATTATTAAAAATGAAAACAGCAATGACATTACACATCCAAAGTCTTTCAGGTTTGAAATATTTTTGTCCTGACTTCCAGAACCAACACTTGCTTTAGGTTACTTGATATGATGATGACAGTGTGTTTACTATAGAACTAACTTCACTTTAGAACTAGTAACGACGGACATACTGTAAGCAACACAGTCACCAGGTTTTCCTGAATAAGAGCTCTGTTGAAGACAGCGGCGGTGACACGCGGTTAATTGAAAGTGGCTTGTTGTAGCCGCTGGTGTGGCGTGTTGCTGAAGCTGCAGAGCTGCCATTAGTTTTCATTAGCGTCTACTGCTGCGCCTGGGAATACGTGTGCTGATCGTACCGAACACCTGAACGCTTCATAGCTCATCAACAAACAACTGAGGAGCCACAGCACACACTGAGCTCTGATGGAGAGCACACATTTGCCCTTTCTCTGGGTTCAACACAAATTAAGATCTATCAGCAGCATCTGTGGCACACGTTGTCCATTACCACAGAAAATCATTCTGACACGTTTGACCCTCAGTCTGTACAACAACGAAAATTCTGTTACACTGCTGCACTTATAATCAGTGCTATTTTAGCATCAGTGAGATACTGGGTTATTCCGCGTCAAATCAACCAAATTTTAAAAACTTCGCTGGCTCAAATTTTTGATTTTGATAATATTTATTCTGTGGAAAGATAGACATGTATAGTGATGAAAGCCAAAATATTAAATGTCATGTATGAAAATTTACTGAGTAATCCACTATTTTGTAGAGGGAGGTAAAAATGGCAATTTTTCACCTGAGTTGCACAGGCATGCACACTTCTGAGAAATTTTTTAAAAAATTGCTGTTTTTCCATTTTTGAATGGTCACCATTGGCACATAATCCAACAAAGATTGCTAAAGTAACATATTTTACTAATAGAACTACCAATCTCCGTGCAAAAATAAGATAATGAAGCTGCCATCTTTCTGTAGTAATTTTTAACCATCTGTAACTTAAAACTCAGAGTCTATGACGAAAATTGCCATTTTATAGTCCCTCTACAAAATAATAATGAATAAATGCTTTTCTTTTTAACTCGTTATTCATCAAAGAATCCTGAAAAAAACAAGCACAGGTTCCAAAAAAATATTTGGCAGCACAACTGTTTCCAACATTGATAATTTTAACAATAAATCAGCATATTTTTAGTTTATGTTTTCATTGTTTTTAAATGTTAATTTTTTTTTTTGCTTATTTTTGATCAAATAAATGCAGTCTTGATGAGCATAAGAGACTTATTTAGAAAACATTACAATTCTTACTGATCCCAAACTTTTGAGCAGTAGTGCATATACAGTGCATGCATTATTATTAGGCACGTGGATATTCTGGTCATGTTTTTTTTTTTCCAAAGCACATTTTTCCAATTCCAAACCACATCAATCTTAATAACTAGTATTCATTTTGTGTTTAATCTTATATAAGAAATATATAATTGTCCATGAAGGCTGCAAGTGAAAACTCCTACATTCAGGTGTGCATTATTTATTAAGCACATTTTCTTTCACAGATATAATCAGCCAAATGATTTTATAGGCTTTATAGACAGAAAATATGAGAGTGACTTGAAGGACCAGCATCACATCCACTTGTATCACTCTTTTTTAAGAATTTTTCTTTTTTTCCAGAATCTGCCAGTAAGTTTGGGAATTCACTTTTAGTCCATCTCTGCAAGACAGACTTTTCAGGATAGGAAATAGACTAAAAATGAACTCCCAAAACTTACTGCCAGATCCTGGAAGATACATTCTTGAAATAGTGGTACAAGAGGCTGTGATGCTGTTCCTTCAAGAGTCACTCTTAACTTATCTGTCTCTAAAGCCTATACAAACAGCCTTCATGTATTTGACAACACTTCAGCATGTTATTCTTATTAATTGAGAGTCATTTTTTAGAATTTTTTACCTAAGCAAAGTCTTTTAAAACCTGACACATTGCACTTCTGGAGACTCCAGGTAGATTGCAGTTTTGGAAAATGATGGCACTAGAGACTAAATGGTTCCTGATGGTTTCACACTTAATTCTTCACCCTAATTCCTAATTAATTTGCAGTTAACATGTGTCCATTTTACTCCACTTTTTTTCTGAATGTGCTGACCCAATGTGCATTTTGCTGTCCAATGGTTTGACTAACTTCTGTATTGCATCCTTCTCATGGGTATTTATACATTTTTGACTTTTCAGACTTAAACCTCTTATTTAGTTCATTTTATCTGTAAAAGTAAATGTATCTAAAAATTATGTACACCTGAATATACGATTTTTTTCACTTCCAGCCTTCATTGACAATTATATATCATTTATAAATTATTAAATACAAATATATATATAATATAATAATATATATAATATAATAGTAGTTATTAAGACTGATGTGGTTTGGAACTGGTAAAATGTGCACTATGTTATTTTAGAATGCATATTTTAAGTAAACCAAAATGTTTAATTCTGTCATTATTTAATTAACTCTCTTACTTTTTTTTTTTTTTTTTACAAGGAACAGAAAATGTCTTGCCATACAGTGTTTTGCCATTCACTGATGGTAACCAGGAAATATCCGGCTCAAAATAAATAAATAAAAAATCAGAAATGTCATAAAAGTATAACTGTATGAAAGGTCATCTGAGATCATGCAGTAAGTTGGAACAGTCTGATCTTTCAATCATTATTTATTGATCATCTTGAAATCTCATGTCTATTTAACTTTAAAACATGGTGCACTGAGAACTAATGGAGCAGCATCACTGAACCTGAACATGAGACAGAAGCTTTGGCAGAAATGAACATCATCAGCAAAATTTTTAACACTGATAATAATCAGATCATGTTTCTTGAGCAGCAAATCGGCATATTAGAATGATTTCTGAAGGATTATGTGACACTGAAAACTGAATGATAATAAATAACATGTCACTATACATTTAAATGAAAAACAGCTATTTCACAATAATACTGTTTTAAACTTATTGTTAGTCGAAACAATGCAGTCTTGATGAGCATAAGAGACTTCTTTTTAAAAACAAACAAACAAACAAAAAATCTTACTGGCCGTGAACTTTTGACAAGTAGAGTAGGCCTACTGTATATGAACCACTTTCATGACAGCTTTTTGAGTTTGTTGTCATTTCTGTAGCTTGACAGCAACTGAACTATCATTGTATAGAAAAGCTGCATCAAGGTTCTTTAAAACTTTCTACTTTCGTGTTCCATGGGGGAAACATTGTTTACTGTAAACAATCTTTTTTTAGGGATGAAACGAAATGAAAATTTTTGGCCGAAGCCAAACAAAATGAAACACTGAGCCAAAGGCCTATTACTGAATGCGGTTTTCATGTTTTTCCTCCCATGTATTTTGCCAAATTTTTTCACCATTGCCTAAATTAAATAGCCAATATTTGCTTTATACAGTTTTGTCTTGCTTTTCAAAAAAAAATAAAATCAATTACAAAACAACGATTTTAAAAATATTTACTTAACACTGAACATTTTTAACATTCTAGTAGACATTATAGCCTACCAGCAAAGCTCAAATAATATTAAATACAAAATACTATTCTTTGGCCATTTTTAAGACCCCCTTCTTGAATCAGGCATGTGTTTTTAATGTACAAATAATTGCAGCCTTGCTGAGCAAACATTTTAAAAAATTTATTAAATGTTATAATAAATGTATTAATAGAGCTGTTGTTATTTTTTATTTTATTTTACAGAACAACAGTAAAATTACAATACTAACATTTATGAATGTCGACTTTTATTTAGGTAGAAACCCAGAAGAAGACCTCATTACTACTTTTTGCTGACAGCATCAGATTTATGAATGATTCTCATCACGCTTTGGACTTTGAACCCTGGCTAAGTGTCACAGTCTGGCTGGGTTGAGGAGTGGAGATGGAGGAGAACCGGAGTAAATGAATAAATACAGTTTATTTAACAAAACACTTGAAAATTATACAAACAAACATAAACCGAGAGCAAGAAACGAGCACATGTAACGTTAACGACGGACAAAGGGTAGTGAGCAGACACAGACTTAAATACTCTGAAGACAGGGCGTGGTTACAAACAAGCTAACAAGGCTAACGAGGGGGAAATACAAATATGGGCAAGACAAAACCAAAAGGACAAAACCAAAAGGGGGAGAACAAGGATTAAACCATATAAACTAGAAACATAGGAGGAAAAACACTGGGAAAACAGAACAGAAACAGACTAAAACCTGACACTAAGGAGCTCGTGCAGCGCTGTCAGAATACAATTGGTGTATTAGACAACATAACGTTCTGTAGTTTATTTACTAATGGTTTAAGGCTATTCGGTGATTTCAGCACATTATACAGAAACCAGCAACAACCAGCCTTTTCTCTTCTCATGGAAGACATGTGATGCGATACTAAACAGTCTCTTGCTGTCGGTGCTTGTAATGATTTTTGCGTCTTTCTCGGACAGTTTTAAATGCTTCCACACTGACCACATGTTTGCTGCATTAGTGCGTGCCTTTATTTGATCACGTCACGTCATTGTTTGGCATAATTTATTTGACCGAAAGAGCTTTTTTTGCTATTTTGGGCTGAATAATTTCAGTTGCCGAACATTCGGTGCATCCCTAATTTTTTCTGTGTGTGCAAAGTTTTCCTTTGGACCTTGGAGAATCCTTAAAGATAAGAAAAAAGTCCACTGTGTGTGCTCTTTGGTCTTCAACCACCCAATATCCTATGTATTAACTGTTCCTCACGCATGCTAACCCCGTCTGAGTTAATTGAATTTTAATTAGAGTCGTGGATATCAGATTGTTTCATTCTCTGTGAAATCCCCAAACATCTTCAGCAGCTCGGCCTCATTAACTCTCTCTGACCTTAAAGCGGCTCGACATCCGACCTCTCATCACACACAGCAAACAGTCTGAGACGTGAATAGAGGAAGTCTAATCAGAGCGCTCAGTGTTCAGCAAGCAAGACTTCTTCCCAAATGGTGACTGAAAACATTTCCCCAGGGTCGAGCATCACAGGCCGACTTAAAGAAATGCTGGGATTCTTTTTGTTAAGATTTGAGTGCTTATATTTGTCTGGAAACTCCAAGAAGAGCAAATGTACATCTTACACTTCCACATTTCTTTAAATGTGTCCAGTAATGTATATTCTTAGGCCTTTCCGAGTCAATCTTTTCCATACAATGAAAATGAAAGGGTGCAGCCGTCAAGCTTAGATTTGTGGCATCATTGGTTCCCACATGTGTCATCATTGACGTCAAACACGGCGTTATGTGTCCTGAAGCGACATATTTGAATATGAATGCGAGTGATATTTGAAGTCTGTGACCAAAGGGAAGATTTTCAGTGAGTAATAATTTAAAGTTTAGTACCGTATGGCTTCAGATGACTTGAAATCAAGTTCATGAATCACATCAACTACTTTTATGGTGCTTATACTTACTGTAAAAGAGCAGCATGAACATTCTGCTAAACATCTCTTTTTGTGAGACGTTTAACAGTCCAAAACAGTTCTAAATAAATATGTGGTTGGATTTTGATGTGAAACAACAACCACAGAATTCTTTAAGAATGAAGAAGTCTTCAAGGTCCAAGGTCCAAAGGAAAAGTTTGCACACATAGAAAATAAAGGAAAAATGATCGTTTACAGCAAACGGTTTGCTGTTTGTTTGGAACACAAAAGTAGAAAGTTTTAAAGAGGCATGATGCAGTTTTTTTCTATACAGTGATTGTTGCTGTCAAGCTACAAAAATAACAACAAACTCATAAAACTGTCATGAAAGTGGTTCATATACTGTACTCTACCTGTCAAAAGTTCAGGGCCAGTAAGATTTTGTGTCTCTTACGCTCATCGAGACTGCATTGTTTTGACTAAAAATAGTACAATGTTATTTATTCCTGTGATCTAAGCTGATTTTTCAGCAACATTACTGAATCATTCAGTCTTCAGTGTCACATAATCCTTCAGAGATGATTCTAAATTTTAATGTTGGATTTGTTTCTTACAAACACAGCTTTTCACTTCACAAGACATTAACTGATGGACTGGAGTGGTGAGGATTACTTGTGGATTATTGTGGTGTTTTTATCAGCTGATTGGACTCTCATTATGACGGCACCCATTCACTGCAGAGGATCCGTTGATGAGCGTAATACTAAATGTAATGCTTTTTCAGCAAATCTTAATTTTTGGATGAACTTCATTTTGAAATTCTGTTGTTATCAGCAAGTTAAGCTTCAAGCTTGCATTACTGTGTTTCCTTTGGAAGACAAAAAGAGATATTTAGCAGAATGTTAACGCTGCTTGTTTAGATGAAGTGAATATAGACAAGCACCACAAAAGTCACTCATGAACTTTATTTTAAGTCATTTAAGTCACTGGTCACAGATTTCATCACTTGCTCACCAGTGGATCCTCTGCAGTGAATGGGTGCCGTCAGAACAAGTTCCAACAGCTGATAAAAACATCACAATAATCCACTAGAAATCTACACCACTCAAGTCCATCAGTTAACATCTTAAGAAGCCAAAAGCTGCATGTTTGTAAGAAACAATTCCAAAAAATCATTAAGACATTTTAACTTCAAATCTTTGCTTCTGGTTAAAATATAAGTCCGTAATCTATAATAACGTTCCCTCCAGTAAAAAAGTCCATCTCCTGTTGTTCTTTCACATCAAAACCCAACCACATATTTGTTTAGAGCTGTTTTGGACTGTTGAACATTATACAAAAAGAGATGATGTTTAGCAGAATGTTCATGCTGCTCTTATACATCAAGTAAACAAAGACAAAAGGCATTTCAAAAAAGCACCATAAAAGTGACTCATGAACTAGAATGACACAGTCATCACACAGTAGTAAAATTTAAATTATTACTCACTGAAAATCTTCCCTTTGGTCACAGATTTCATCACTTGCTCACCAGTGTATCCTCTGCAGTAAATGGGTGCAAAACAGTTCTAAAGAAATATGTGGTTGGATTTTGATGTGAGAGAACAACAGGAGATGGACTTTTTCACTGGAGGGAATGTTACTATGGATTACAGACTATTTTGACCAGCAGCAAAGGTTTGACGTTAAAATGTCTTAATGATGAATTTGCTTCTTACAAAACATGCAGCTTTTGGCTTTTCAAGATGTTAACGGATGGACCGGAGTGGTGTGGATTACTTGTGGATTATTTTGATGTTTTTATCAGCTGTTTGGACTCTCATTCTGACGGCACCTATTCACTGCAGAGGATCCAATGAGCAAGTGATGAAATCTATGAATAAAGGGAAGATTTTCAGTTAATAATCATTTAAATTTTACTACTGTAGGATGACTTGAGTCATTCAAGCTCATGAGTCACTTTTATGGTGCTTTTTGAAATGGCTTTTGTCTTTGTTTACTTTATGTAAACGAGCAGCATGAACATTCTGCTAAACATCATCTCTTTTGTGAGCTGTTTAACAGTCCAAAACAGCTCTAAACAAACATGTGGTTGGGTCTTGATGAACAACCGGAGATGGACTTTTTCACTGGAGGAAGTGTTATTATGGATTATGGACTCATATTTTGACCAGAAGCAAAGGTATGAAGTTAAAATGTCTTAATGATGGATTTTTCTTTGTTTCTTACAAACATGCAGCTTTTGGCTTCTCAATATGTTAACTAATGGACTGAGGTGTAGATTATTGTGATGCTTTTATCTGCAGTTTGGACTCTCATTCTAACGGCACCCATTCACTGCAGAGGAGCCAATGGTGAGCAAATGATGAAATCTACGACCGAAGGGAAGAATTTCAGTGAGTTATAATTAAAATCTTACTACTATGTAATGACTTGAGTCATTCAAGTTCATGAGTTTTATGGTACTCTTTTGTGACACAACAGCTCTTTATTCACTTTATCTAAAAGAGCAGTGTGAACATTCTGCTAAACATCTCTTTTTGTGTTCCATGGAAAGACAGTATGCAAGTTTGGAGTGACATGAGAGTGAGTAAATAGCTTAATTTTGGGGTGAACTATCCCTCTAAATGGTCACCTGTCACTCATTTGTTTCCTTTTTAAGACGAGAAAAAATGTGTATTCATTACAAAAACCCTGACTGTTAAATCAGTGCAGGGATTGCATTTACAAAAATCTGTGACATTCAATAAAGCATGTGAATGATTGTGTTGCCACAGCAGCTCAAGGAGGACAGAGATTTGGTTTTATGAAAGTGAAAACACACAAACAAAAGCGTTTAGCTGTTTGGTACTATCAACTCAGACTTTTGAATACACTGAATGTGTTTACTTGTACAATAAATCACTGATAACAACAACAGAACACATTTTTTCCTACATTTTAAACAAATACTTCATCCAGAAATTAAGATTTGCTGAAAAAGCATTACATTCAGCATTATGCTCACCAATGGATCCTCTGTAGTGAATGTCCAAACAGCTGATAAAAACATCAGAATAATCCACAAGTAATGCACACCAGTCCATCAATTAACATCTTGTGAAGTGAAAACTTGTGTGTTTGTAAGAAAGAAATCTATCATTAAAATGTTTTAACTTCAAACCATTGCTTCTGGCTAAAATAATCCATAATGTTGCTTCCTCCTATAAAAAGTTGTCTCATCTGAATCAGAAAAGAAATATGCACAGATCAAGCAAAGTTTACAAGCCAAAACAGCTCTAAACAAATATGTGGGTGGAGATTTTGATGAGAGAGAACAACAGAATATACACATTTTACTAGAAAAAGCATTATAATGGATTATGGACTTGTATTTTGACCAACTATTAGAAGTTAAAACACCTTAATGATAGATTTGTTTCTTATAAACACATAGATTTTGGCTTCACAAGATGTTAACTGATGGAGTGGAGTGGTGCAGATTACTTGTGGATTACTGTGATGTTTTTATCAGCTATTTGGACTAATTCTGACGGCACCCATTCACTGCAGAGGTGAGAAGTGATGGAATGCTACATTTCTCTAAATCTGATGAATAAACAAACTCATCTTGAATGGCTTGAGGGTGAGTGCTTTTCTGAGAAACTTTAATCTATATGTGACCCTGGACCACAAAACCAGTCATAAGGTTAAATTTGACAAAACTGCATCATATGAAAGCTCGATAAATAAGCTTTCTATTGATGTATGGTTTGTTAGGATTGGACAATATTTGGCTGAGATACATTTGAAATCAGAAATCTGAGGATGCAAAAAAATCTAAAAGACTGAGAAAATCACCTTTAAAGTTGTCCAAATTAGGTTCTTAACAATGCATATCACAAATCAAAAATTACATTTTGATATGTTTACAGTAGGAATTTTACAAAAAATCTTCATGAAACATGAACTTTACTTAATTTCTTAATGATTTTTGGCATAAAAAAAAAAAAAAAAAAAAAAATTGACCCATGCAATGTATTTTTGGCTATTGCTACAAATATACCCCAGCGACTTAAGACTGGTTTTGTGGTCCAGGGTCACATATTTCTTTAATTGTAGAAACATAAGCAGACAATTACACAATGTTGTAGTCAATACCAGCTGATTTCAGTCAGAGTAAAGACCAAGACTAAAGGGTTGAGTCCCAGCCCACATATTCCAAAGTCCATGACAAGACCATAAAAATACAATAATTATGATGAGAGAACTCAGAAATGAGTACCAGTGTAATAGTCAGGTTTCGCATTACGGTGGTGTTTGACACCAAAATAAATCAATAAATACATAAATAAATAAATAAATCTAGATTCCTTACTAAACTAAACCAGAAGTCACCAATTACTGGATTGCAGTCCAAATCTGCACCCCAGATATGACACATACCATTTATTGTGATATAAAATCAGTCATATCATATTTTAAGCTACACTATTCCCCTCTAGCGCTGTAAGCACAGAAATCTGTGACTGCATCAGATATGCGCTCCACTTTTCTGTCAGTCATCTCTGTTCCACTAAAGTCATAAAAAATATATATTAGTTGTGCGAGGTTCCAACCTGTGACCTCTCAAAACCAAACCAAACAAAACAAAACTAAGTCCATAAGTCTTGGTAATCAGCGAATCTTAATACACATTGCAAATGTAAAATACACACTGCAAACTAAGACTAAAGTGATTTTCTGGGATGGAAACTGGACCTCTAAATACTAAAACATACAAAATGTTTCATATGCACTTCATGGAACAATATGAAAAATGTATAGCTGATTTGTTAACATTAGTTATGCTGTAGGCATCATGTACTAATAATGAACAATACTTTTAAAACATTTATAAATTAAGTTATATTAGATATTATTATAAGATTTCAAGCTGTTCAAATTAAAATTTATGTAATGTGGGATGATCAAACATGAATTAACAATGCATAATAGCAAATAAAGGTGCTTTACAATGCCATAGAAGAACTTTTTTTGTTTAAATGGTTCCATAAAGAACCTTTAACATCTGAAGAACCTTTCTGTTTCACAAAAGGTTCTTTGTGGTGAAAAGGTTCTTCAGATTAAAAAAATAAAAATAAAAAAAGAGATGGTTCTTTAAAGAACCTTTGACTGACTTTGAAAGCACCTTTATTTGTATTTATAAATGAACATCAACCTACATGAATAAAAATGTTGTTCATTGCCATTTAAATGATACTTAACACATACATTAATGTTAATGAATCAAAGTGTTTCTATTTAAAAGTCTTACGTATTACTGCCTTATTCAAGCTGACCTAAATGAAGAACATAAGCGATGTTCTCAAACTCCTGCCTGAGGAGCTGTTTTTAACCTCAAGTGCACAAACCTTGTTTGTATATGCAAGACAAAGTGTGTCTTTAAATGGTCGTGAGCTATTGCGGTCGCCCACTCGTTTGAAATGTTTCAGTGTGTATTCATGCCCTGATGCTTGTGAATTAATCACACAGAGCCACTCAAACTGGTCTCGGGGTGAAAATGGCGCGGTAAAACAGTGCGGTAAAACGACGTCATACACAAGAGTGATTAAGAAGTGAGAAATGAGTCCTGTTGATGACATATATCGCAGGATAATATTGCATTTGAACAGGCTGCTGGACATATACAGTAAATATAATCACACCTTGTGTTTCTCGCTAACACACATTTGCTGCATCTGGGAAAGTGGCCAAATGCCATGTGGTTCATATGCTTTAATTTTCACAGGAACAGCTAGATGTGTTCGCTGTGCTTTGCGACTGAATGTGTTCAAGCTACAGGGGCAAAGATGGCCTACTTTCTCCTTAATAATGCAAGTTACAGATGTAGGCCTGGCTATCTTTTGTGTGTGTCTCTCATACTATAACTTATCTAGATTTAGGACTATCAACATAACGTCTGGTCCACATTGCAGCATTGAAAACTGTAGATTGGAATACATGGTTGGCACAAATACACTCTTAAAAATAAAAGTGCTTTAAAGGGTTCTTCAAGCAATGCCATAGAAGAACCATTTTTGGTTCCACAAGTCAGTTATTTTTAATTTTCTCAGCAAATATTGTCATTTTTGCCATTTTCAGGCGTCGTACTTGAACAAACTCCTCCTAGAGATTTATTCAGATCAACCCCAAATTTGGTGAGTCTAATCTAAAGGCCCATGTGACGTTAAATTGCGAAGATCTAGAGTTTTCATCTGAGGGCGTGTCCGTGGCGGCCTGACAGATTTCGATGTTTCGCAATGAAACACGAAGTTGTTATTGTCACAGTCTTCCGCTGGTGTACCAGGCATGGCCACCAGAGGACATTGTGTTTATGTTTGAGCACATGGCTTGTAGCATGTTTGTTTGTTGCCATGTGCTCTCTCCTGTCTGATGTCTTACCCCGCCCATCTTGTTACCTTATTATTGTTTCAGTGGTTCCACCTGTGTCTCCCTCGTTATCTGCCCTACTTAGTCTTCCTGTGTTTGCTGTCCTGTGTTGGTTCGTTAGATATATGTTGGTAAGCTAGTAGATGTAGATTTTGTTACTGTTAGCTTGTTCTTGCTGTGCCCCATCCTGGCCAGCCTGTTCGTTTTCCCCCTTGAGGTGGTTTTTGGTTGTTGTTTTATTTTTCTAAATAAAGAGCCTACTTACTGCATTTGAGTCCTCACCTCATCTTTCCAATCGGACCGTGACAGAACGAACCAACCCAGATGAGGACTCAGCAGAGAAAAGGTTTGCATCGTTCACCCACCTCCAATGTTCACAGTCCTCTCTACGAACGCATGCTCCAGCTCGAAACCTTGAGATCCCTCCATCAACGGGGAAGGGACCTAAGGGAATTTGCCCTGGAATTCAGGAGTGCTGCAGAGGGGCTGGGCTACAATGACTCTGCTCTGAAAGACTTGTTAAATTATGCCCTTGATGAGCCCATTAGCCATTGGAGGATGTTAGGCTCGGAACACCTTTCGTTTGGAAGGTTTGTGGAGTACCTCGTCAGCAGTGGGAGGCACTCAGCACTGAAGGGAGAGGGGCTTTCTCATGGGGAGCCCCTTCACGAGACAGTCTCTACTGTTCCCCTCGATGGGATGGCTGCCGTTCCGGCACTTCCTCGGGTTGTGCCAGCCGCTGCCAGTTTCTCGGGATCATTTTCTGGGCACCCCAGGCTGAGACGGAGTGTGGAGGATTCTCCACTTTTGTCGGTAAGAGCTGCGGTGTCCGCTCACGGTGTTCCCGATGCGGCGGTGTCCGCTCAAGATGCTCCCGATGCGGCGGTGTCCGCTCAAGATGCTCCCGATGCGGCGGTGTCCGCTCACGGTGTTCCTGATGCGGCGGTGTCCGCTCACGGTGTTCCCGATGCGGCGGTGTCCGCTCACGATGTTCCCGAGGCGGCGGTGGCCGCTCACGATGTTCCCGGGGCGGCGGTGTCCGCTCACGATGTTCCCGGGGCGGCGGTGTCCGCTCACGATGTTCCCGGGGCGGCGGTGTCCGCTCACGATGTTCCCGATGCGGCGGTGTCCGCTCACGATGTTCCCGATGCGGCGGTGTCCGCTCACGATGTTCCCGATGCGGCGGTGTCCGCTCACGATGTTCCCGGGGCGGCGGTGTCCGCTCACGATGTTCCCGATGCGGCGGTGTCCGCTCACGATGTTCCCGATGCGGCGGTGTCCGCTCACGATGTTCCCGAGGCGGCGGTGTCCGCTCACGATGTTCCCGAGGCGGCGGTGTCCGCTCACGATGTTCCCGATGCGGCGGTGTCCGCTCACGATGTTCCCGGGGCGGCGGTGTCCGCTCACGATGTTCCCGGGGCGGCGGTGGCCGCTCACGATGTTCCTGGGGCGGCGGTGGCCGCTCACGATGTTCCCGATGCGGCGGTGGCCGCTCACGATGTTCCCGATGCGGCGGTGGCCGCTCACGATGTTCCCGGGGCGGCGGTGTCCGCTCACGATGTTCCCGAGGCGGCGGTGGCCGCTCACGATGTTCCCGGGGCAGCGCCTACTTCTGAACTCTGCCCTGTCCCTCCCTGGTCATCTGCCAGGGTTCCGGAGCCTCCCGATCCCCCCTGGCTTAACCCACCCTGGCCTGTTTTCCTGGTTTCGACTCTGACCCACCATCCCTCCCCCTGTTCTGCCTCCTCTCCACCTCCCTCCTGGACTCTTGCTTTGTGCCTTGGACTCTGGAGCATCTGGAATCCGCTCCTTAGGGAGGGGGTTCTGTCACAGTCTTCCGCTGGTGTACCAGGCATGGCCACCAGAGGACATTGTGTTTATGTTTGAGCACATGGCTTGTAGCATGTTTGTTTGTTGCCATGTGCTCTCTCCTGTCTGATGTCTTACCCCGCCCATCTTGTTACCTTATTATTATTTCAGTGGTTCCACCTGTGTCTCCCTCGTTATCTGCCCTACTTAGTCTTCCTGTGTTTGCTGTCCTGTGTTGGTTCGTTAGATATATGTTGGTAAGCTAGTAGATGTAGATTTTGTTACTGTTAGCTTGTTCTTGCTGTGCCCCATCCTGGCCAGCCTGTTCGTTTTCCCCCTTGAGGTGGTTTTTGGTTGTTGTTTTATTTTTCTAAATAAAGAGCCTACTTACTGCATTTGAGTCCTCACCTCATCTTTCCAATCGGACCGTGACAGTTATATCTCAGGCATATAATGTCCGATCTGCCTTCACATGTGTGATAACACTCCTGACCCGAAGACATCTACATGCCCATTTTCAGTTATAGTCATAGCGCCACCTGCAGGTAACAGGAAGTTAAAGGGCTTGTCCATGGCAGCGTGACAATTTTTCTCCAAAATCAATTGCATTTTTGAGGGCCTAAACACGCTTGAAGAACCATTTTTGGTTCCACAAAGAAACATTCAGCCAAAGGTTCTTAAAATAACCATCTTTTTATTAGGGCCCGAGCACCGATGGTGTGAGGACCCTATTGGAATTGCTCTGTGTATTATTATTATTCTCAAAATGAATCACATTTTTGAGGGCCTAAACATGCTCAAAAACTCATGAATCTTTGCACACACATCAGAACTGGCGAAAATTTACGTCCGATATGGGTTTCAGAAGTGGGTGTGGCAAAATGGCTGGATAGCGCCACCTATACATGTTCAGCGTTGTGCGTTTTGAGCTATGCTTCACGTACAGTACATGCATGAAAATCGGCACACACATGTAACACCAATACCTACACACCAATACCTAAAAAAGTATCTTGGAGTGAAATCCAAAACCCAACAGGAAGTCAGATATTTTTAATTTTCTCAGCAAATTTTGTGTCATTTTTGCCATTTTCAGGTGTCGTACTTGAACAAACTCCTCCTAGAGATTTATTCAGATCAATCCCAAATTTGGTGAGTCTAATCTAAAGGCCCATGTGACGTTAAATTGCAAAGATCTAGAGTTTTCGTCAGAGGGCGTGTCCTAGGCGTCCTGACAGATTTCGATGTTTCGCCATGAAGCAGGAAATTGTTATATCTCAGGCATACAATGTCCGATCTGCCCCAAACTTCACATGTGTGATAATACTCCTGACCTGAAGACATCTACATGCCAATATTCAGTTATAGTTATCACACCACCTGCTGGCAACAGGAAGTGACATGTTTTATGTTGTAACAAACTCCTCCTAGAGATTTAATGATATCAACATTATATTTGGTGAGTCAAATCTAAAGGCCTTTTTGCGATGTTAAATTGTGAAGATCGAGTTTTAGTTAAAGGGCGTGTCCATGGCAGCGTGACAAATTTTCTCCAAAATCAATTGCATTTTTGAGGGACTAAGCATGCTCGAAAAATCAAGAAACTTTGCACACACATCAGAACTGACGGAAATTTACATCTGATATAGGTTACAGAAGTGGGTGTGGCAAAATGGCTCTATAGCGCCACCTTTACACATTCAGAGGAGTGCGCTTTGAGCTATGCTTCACGTACATGCACAAAAATCAGTACATACATGTAACACACCAATACCTACAAAAAAGATGGCCCACTTTCTCCTTAATAATGCAAGTCATAGATGTAGGCCTAGCTATCTTTTGTGTGTGTGTGTATGTGTGTCTCCTACTATAACTTATCTAGATTTAGGACTATCAAAATAACGTCTGGTCCACATTGCAGCTTTGAGAACTGTAGATTGGAAGACATGGTTGGCACGATTATAGTTTGGATCATTTCCAAGTTTTTGAAGAAAACTTGTTCATGTTGATATCTGTCTAAATGATTCACTGTTCATCAGCTCTGGCAATTTGTTTAAAAAGCTGTAACGCTGTTGGAGAAATTCCATATGTCCTCCAATAAAAATGAACAGTTTGAGCACGTAAGAAATCTGCTGTCAGTGATTTTGAGCCAATCACAAAGCTCTGAAGGAGTTAATGCGATTACTAAATGGTGTTTAATCAGCACGTGGTGGATGAAACAAAAATCCTTATCTGCAGTGCTTTCTGGAGAACAATGTGGCCAAACTTTACTAAGTTCATTTGTGAAAGTCACAGTTGTATTCAAAAGAAGTCTAATATTCTTTTCCATTTATTTTGAACAAAAAAGCAGAAATATACTCTTAAAAATAAAGGTGCTTTGAAGAGCCATTTTTTGCTTCCACAAAGAACCATTCAGTCAAAGGTTCTTTAAAGAAACATCCTCTTGTACCTTTTTATAATCTGGAGAACCTTCTTTCCCCACAAATAACCTTTTGTGAAACAGAAAGGTTCTTCAGATGTTAAAAGTTCTTTATGGAACCATTTAGACAAAAAAGGTTCTTCTATGGCATCGTGAAGCACCTTTATTTTTAAGAATGTACTGTGAAATAAAAATTAAAAGGTAGAATAAAATCCCTTTGTATTATGAAATTCATTTTATTTTTTATTTTATTTAAATTTTCTCCCAAATTCATTAAATTTTAATGGTTAAATTAAATGTTATTATTAATAAAGCATAATAATTCATTGAAACCATGTAACTCAAACAACTTAACAGCGATTTATTAAAAGTTTAACACAAATTTTTAGAACCTTATGAAATACATTTTTTCCTTCAAATTCAATAATTATTGTTTAAATTATGTCTTTTCCGTTTATTATTTCTGGATTCCATTTGAATGCTTTAATTAAATTATAACAATTTAATAATCAAAAGCATCTGTAATTAATTGGATTGATAAAAACAAGCGCACATTTTTTTTTTACACCAGAAATTGTTCTTTAAGTTTTTATTATTATTTTCAAGAGGTTTCATTTGTTGTGTATGTGATATGACAGTAGTTTCTCTCAAATAAAGTGGTCAAATGCTCACAAAGTGACTCTCAGAGCAGCTCTGAAGATGTTGTATTGTCTATTTATGTATTTATGTCCTCATTTATTATGACAGCAGACATTTCATAGTTTAAAAAATAAATCAGTTGTGTGTGCCTTCAGATTATAATGTTCTATTTGCATCTTGGGGTGTTTCCAGTTTTGTGGCACTTTACAAATATCACCACTGTCATAAGTGCAAAATTACACTCAGGCCTGTTCTGTGGTGACAAGTATATTACAATCTGCTTGAATAAAACACTCACACTCACAGCTGCTTCGTTTTGCCTTTGCTTGTCACAGATATGAAATTTATTTAAGTCTAAATAAACTAAAGCTGCTCTTTATGTCATAACTCAAACAACTAGTGCCAACCTTAAGTGTGTTTCTAACCTTGTAACACTTTGCTGAAAAACATCTAAATAAATTAGTTTAATCTGAGAAATCCTTGAGGGTGAAAAAGCTGTTTATTTAAAGAAAATACTGTTTTATTATTATCTTGTTGTTATTCTAAAAATGGAAGTGGTTTTCTTTTAGGTATAAGATCAGGGTTAGTCTGAAGTAATTAGAATCAACTTCATTTAAAAAATAGAACTATTCCCACATTTAGAAATCTTGTTAATGTGTGAACAAGCTGAATGTGAAAGTGCAAGACAAATGTTATCGCTCTGGTTCAGTTGTAAACAGCGTAAGTGGTTGAAACAGTAAACAATCTGGACGAGCACCTTGATGCTCCAGACAGCTGCAAAAATAGCTCCAGCCTGTCAAATTAAAACATTGCATGCAAATGGAAACTGACGGTACTTAATCTAATACTTCCTGTGTACTTTCACAGAGCAGCCGTCTGTTCGTACATTAATGATAACTGAATTTCATGTAATAAGAACATGCTTCCAAATGGGTTTAACACACAGACATCATGTGCCTGCAGAAGTGACACAATGTGGTTCTGGTGCTCAATGATGCTGAGCTGCTCTCAGATCTCCATTTAAATGCTTCATTAATCTGGAGTCGAACAGGGAATGGAGATGTCTCTGTTTGATCTTGTGCACTGTGATTATTTATATGACATGAATATACTCATACTGTGAAACAGACCACTGAGTCTGAGCCTTTGTTTGCCACCAATGCATCACTGTGGTGGTTCTTTGAAACACACCATAGTATTGAATAATTACCATATTCACATACAGGAAAAGGCTCTAAAGTGCAGTTTTTGTTCAATGCAGAGTTATGCAAGCTAGCGGGTTCTCTCATTATAACAAATAAAGTGTGAAACAAATTATTTGCGAATCTGCATCAAATTACTGTATTTGTGCTCCATAGTCTTAATCTGAATAATGATTCACAAACCATAATATCCTATCAAGTCAAGTCAAGTCAAGATTATTTATACAGCGCTTTTTACAATACAAGTTGTGTCAAAGCAACCTTACAGTATTAAAATAATAAAGTAAAATGTCAATAATAATGCAAAAGTTCCATATTGCAACAAAGTCAAATTGGGGAGGACTCATCTGGTTCCCATGGCCTTGTGCCGGTGGCCGTTTAGAGTAGGAGTTCTTTCTTGATGATCTGTCTCTGGGGCTCATCTGTTTCATATTATATTATATATGATATATTATATCAGGATATTATATTTGGAGCACGGATCGTGAATCATTAAATTTGGATCGTGAATCATTAAATTTGCTAAATGATTCGCAAACCCGCTCAGAAGTTCCAATCTCAATCAAATGATTCACAAAATGAGCTCAGAAGTCCCGATCTGAATCAACTGATTCACAAAAAGAGCTCTAAAAAATCCCAATCTGACTCAACTGATTCACAAAATGAGCTCCAAAGTCCTGATCTGAATCAACTGATTCCCAAATGAGCTCCAAAATTTTGATTTAAATCAACTGATTCACAAAATGAGCTCCAAAATCCTGATCTGAATCAACTGATTCACAAATGAGCTCCAAAATTCTGATTTAAATCAACTGATTCACAAAATGAGCTCCAAAATCCTGATCTGAATCAACTGATTCACAAAATGAGCTCCAAAGTCCTGATCTGAATCAACTGATTCCCAAACGAGCTCCAAAATTCTGATTTAAATCAACTGATTCACAAAATGAGATCCAAAATCCTGATCTGAATCAACTGATTCACAAAATGAGCTCCAAAATTCAGATTTAAAACAACTGATTCACAAAATGAGCTCCAAAGTCCCAATTTGAATGAAATGATTCACAAAATGAGCTCCGAAATCCTGATCTGAATCAACTGATTCACAAAATGAGCTCCGAAATCCTGATCTGAATCAACTGATTCACAAAATGAGCTCCGAAATCCTGATCTGAATCAACTGATTCACAAAAAGAGCTCCAAAATTCCGATTTAAATCAACTGATTCACAAAATGAGCTCCAAAGTCCCAATCTGAATCAACTGATTCACAAAATGAGCTCCAAAATTCCGATTTAAATCAACTGATTCACAAAATGAGCTCCAAAGTCCCAATCTGAATCAGCTGATTCACAAAATGAGCTCTGAAATCCTGATCTGAATCAACTGATTCACAAAATGAGCTCCGAAATCCTGATCTGAATCAACTGATTCACAAAATGAGCTCCGAAATCCTGATCTGAATCAACTGATTCACAAAATGAGCTCCAAAGTCCTGATCTGAATCAACTGATTCCCAAATGAGCTCCAAAATTTTGATTTAAATCAACTGATTCACAAAATGAGCTCCAAAATCCTGATCTGAATCAACTGATTCACAAATGAGCTCCAAAATTCTGATTTAAATCAACTGATTCACAAAATGAGCTCCAAAGTCCCAATCTGAATCAACTGATTCACAAAATGAGCTCCAAAATTCCGATTTAAATCAACTGATTCACAAAATGAGCTCCAAAGTCCCAATCTGAATCAGCTGATTCACAAAATGAGCTCTGAAATCCTGATCTGAATCAACTGATTCACAAAATGAGCTCCGAAATCCTGATCTGAATCAACTGATTCACAAAATGAGCTCCGAAATCCTGATCTGAATCAACTGATTCACAAAATGAGCTCCAAAGTCCTGATCTGAATCAACTGATTCCCAAATGAGCTCCAAAATTTTGATTTAAATCAACTGATTCACAAAATGAGCTCCAAAATCCTGATCTGAATCAACTGATTCACAAATGAGCTCCAAAATTCTGATTTAAATCAACTGATTCACAAAATGAGCTCCAAAATCCTGATCTGAATCAACTGATTCACAAAATGAGCTCCAAAGTCCTGATCTGAATCAACTGATTCCCAAATGAGCTCCAAAATTCTGATTTAAATCAACTGATTCACAAAATGAGATCCAAAATCCTGATCTGAATCAACTGATTCACAAAATGAGCTCCAAAATTCAGATTTAAAACAACTGATTCACAAAATGAGCTCCAAAGTCCCAATTTGAATGAAATGATTCACAAAATGAGCTACGAAATCCTGATCTGAATCAACTGATTCACAAAATGAGCTCCGAAATCCTGATCTGAATCAACTGATTCACAAAATGAGCTACGAAATCCTGATCTGAATCAACTGATTCACAAAATGAGCTCCGAAATCCTGATCTGAATCAACTGATTCACAAAATGAGCTCCGAAATCCTGATCTGAATCAACTGATTCACAAAAAGAGCTCCAAAATTCCGATTTAAATCAACTGATTCACAAAATGAGCTCCAAAGTCCCAATCTGAATCAACTGATTCACAAAATGAGCTCCAAAATTCCGATTTAAATCAACTGATTCACAAAATGAGCTCCAAAGTCCCAATCTGAATCAACTGATTCACAAAATGAGCTCTGAAATCCTGATCTGAATCAACTGATTCACAAAATGAGCTCCAAAATCCTGATCTGAATCAACTGATTCACAAAATGAGCTCCAAAATCCTGATATGAATCAACTGATTCACAAAATGAGCTTTAAAATTCAGATTTAAATCAACTGATTCACAAAATGAGCTCCAAAGTCCCAATCTGAATCAACTGATTCACAAAATGAGCTTCAAAATCCTGATATGAGTCAACAGATTCACAAAATGAGCTTTAAAATTCAGATTTAAATCAACTGATTCACAAAATGAGCTCCAAAAGTCCCAATCTGAATCAACTGATTCACAAAATGAGCTTCAAAATCCTGATATGAGTCAACAGATTCACAAAATGAGCTTTAAAATTCAGATTTAAATCAACTGATTCACAAAATGAGCTCCAAAGTCCCAATCTGAATCAACTGATTCACAAAATGAGCTTCAAAATCCTGATATGAGTCTACAGATTCACAAAATGTGCTCTGAAGTTCTGATCTGAATTAAATGATTAACGGAATTAGCTCAGAAACCCCAATCTGAATCAAATGATTCACGATACACAAAGTTCCAATTTAAATCAAATTATTCAATTACACAATTATTCACAATCCTCAGCTTTTTTAATTATTATAAAGGAATATGCACATGTGATATTAATTCAATTGTGATAATAATCAAAGGTAATATTAACACACTATTTTGTGATTTTGCTTATTTTCCATCAACAAATATAGCTTCAAACAAAGCCACAGCTGCGGTGGTTCATTTATGAATGAATACTTGTTTTAGAAGGCTTATTTCCATCTTTTTTATTTTTAATTAAAAGCACATGTGCTCCAAAAAAGAAATGCAAGCATAGAGCCCTGCAGGGGACAAAATAATGTGATTATTATAAGGGTTACTGGCATTATAACATTGCAATTATCTTTAATCTATCTTTTCATTGCCTGTATTCGGTAATATATTAGTGTACTATACATTGTGTTCAGCAGTGTTTAGTGGGTGAAATGGGTGGTGTGACTTCCAAAAAGAACAACTAATTGAGGCCCATTTAGCAGGAGTGTTCTGAATGGCCCAGTTGTTTGGTGTTTGAATAACAACATCAATTACTGTTTCAGTTATTATTTTGCCAACCCCTGTACACATAGTAGATTTCCAAAAAGACACTGTATTTCTATGGTACCATGCCCAAAATACTCCTGTGATAGTTCATTGATGCTTCTTTTTAAGTATTTGAAGCTCCTTTAAATGTAAGTGTAAAGTCCACAAACGCTTCAATAATTCAGCAAAATGAAAACATCAAATGAAGATGTTGAATGCAGCATTTACCAACAATATATTTACTGGAGCACAACAAATAAACTGTGGGAAAAGCCAATATGTAATGCTATCGGAGTCTAAAAGGACAGTATGTGGTGGCAGACTATTTGTCCACTGTGACAGAAATAAACCTGAGAACCACCTTGACAAGATGCAGACTCAGCAAGTATACCCTAGTCGTATAAATGGGTAAGCAAAAAAAAAAACAAAAAACAAAAAAAACATGGCCGCACAACAGAAAGCCGGCGTCTACAATGCAAGCAAAACAAAAATCAAGACAGAAGTGCATTTTCCAACCCAATGCACAAAAATGTCAATGATGAAATCAGAGCAACGTTCCTCAACAAAACCAGGCTTAACATCCTGAATTTGACAGAATGCTGTGCTGTGAAAAATTCTGCCTGTTGTGAAACATGTATGAAAAAGATGTTGCAAACACTGCAAGATGGTCTCCTTATCTCTTTCTCAAACAGGAATAGTTTACCCACAAATTAATATACTGTAATCATTTACTCACCATCATGTTGTTCCAAAACTATATGAGCTTTTTTGTTCTGTAACAGTGAATAGAAGCAAACACTGTAAAACAGCAAAGGGGCAAAAAAGCATCATGAAAGCATAAACCATTAGGTCTTGTTACACAGAGATTTGAGGAAGCACAGTAATTATTCTTGTTGACCAGTTCAAGTGCTCAGCTGAACTTATGGCACGTGTAATTTACTAACTTCATCCACATCTGCCGCTGTCAGATCCGGCATGTTGTAGGTCAGTGCATAAACACATAGAGCAGCTCCAGCCTATCAGTCATGCTGTGTTGATCTAGTGGTACATTTTGCTTGTGGCATTGGTATAATTGTTTAATCAAAATTATTGCAATTTAGTAGTCGCTAGATATTGATAAGGACATGTCATAGCATCTCTACTAAATTATACACTCTTGAAAATAATATTAAGCAATGTTTGGAAACTATAGTTCTATCCTTCAATACAGCCTATGACTACTCGAAAGACAATATAGGAAAATATAGCCTAATTTAAAACATTTCTGTTTCCTGCTAGCTAATCTGGCTCTAAACATCATTTTATTTGTTCAAAGTTGATCTAGACAAATACATAACTCTGATAATCCTAAAGTAGTAAAAACCATGGTTAATTATCTTTAGAGATTTGTACTTTGTACACCAAAATCCCGATCTGAATCAAATGATTCATGAAGCTGCACCGAAGTCACGGTCTGAATCATATGATTTACAATCAGCAGTCCGAAGCCCTGATCTGAATCATATGATTCACGATCCACGGTCAAAGACATGATCTGAAAGGATTCGCGAACCTACACCGAAGTCGCGGTCTGAATCATATTATTCACAATCCGCGGTCCAAAGCCCTGATCTGAATCAAATGATTCGCGAAGTGCGGTCCAAAGCCCCGTTCTGAATCAAATGATACGTGATCCATGGTCCAAACCCCGGATCTAAATCAAATGATTCGTGAACCAGGACCGAAATCCTGATCTGAATCAAATGATTCACGAAGCGTGGTCCAAAGCCCCGATCTGAATTAAATGATTCGCGATCCGCGGTCTGAAGCCCGGATCTAAATCAAACAATTCGTGAACCCGGACCGAAATCCTGATCTGAATCAAATGATTCGCAAAGCATGGTCCAAAGCCCCGATCTGAATTAAATGATTATCATATCAAACAATTTTTGAACCCGGACTGAAATCCCGATCTGAATCAAATGATTCGCGAACCCGCACTAAAGTCAATGTTTTGCATTCCGATTGGAACACTGAATCATTTTGTGATGCAATGCTCGGAGTTTCGAAAAGCTCCTCTTTACCCATCATATTCTCAAATGAACGGCTCTTTCAAACTGGTTATTGCTAGTGAATAACTTGAATGATGGAAGTCACAAGTTTGAATAAATCCAGCATAAATGTCTCACTCAATTGAATCGTTTGTCTGTTCCTCTGCTTTTCGCGTCTTCAGCTATGTTTACACATTTCTGCCAGTGCTACTACTGGCTTAGCTCACAAAATACATGTTAAATGGAAATATTGTGCATTTTTGATCAAGTTTGTAGCTTAATTCATTATATTTTAAATAGTTTGCACTGTAGTTAAGTGGGTGATAGGAAATCAGTTGAAAGCATCCCATTGAAGTGAATGTTTATTTGTATATATTGTAATAAATATTTGAGAAATTATCTTATTATTAGTCACTATAGAATGATAGCCAATGGAAACAAGCAAAAGGGCGAAGCAGATGAACACAAAAAGGGTAAACCTTATTTAACTGGACTGTAAACATGTTTTAAACTCTCTTCTAGGCGATAATGTGATGATACTTTAAAAGTGGAGGCACATTTGTTTGCATTTTATTTTGAGATGTCACAGAAAAGTAAAGGCACTACAGAAGCATCTAAAGTGAGAACTATAAGCACTGCTGCTGTTGATTTTCTCTAAATATAACAACCACAGCCACCATCTCAGCAAAACATTAAAAATGACATAGGCTATTTTACTGTCAGACTGCCACTTATTATAACAAAATGAAAACTCCGGTTTCAAAACTGAAAATATTCTTTTGTATAACAAACAGCCCATCTGTCTCCTTCACACTTGCCCATAACCATAACAACTCGATTTTTGACACCACTGCTTCTCATGTCTCATGAACACATGCCATGAATCTACAATGGAATTTCATTTTTAGATTGCTTATGCCACTAAACCTCAATTTTTTAACCAAGAGCAGCTTTGATTAGCAAGTTGTTAACATGTCTTTAACATGACTAATATTGCTAGCACGTTTTTAACATGATTAGCCAGTTACTAACATATTATTAATAAGTTGTTAACATGTTTATAACATGATTAGCAAGTTACTAACATGTTGCTAGCATTATTAATAAGTTGTTAACATGTTCCTAGCATGATTAGCACATTGCTAACATGTTTCTAACATGATTAACATGTTGCTAGCACATGTTTAGCATGATTAGCCAATTACTAGCATGTTGCTAGCATTATTAACATGTTGCTAGCACATGTTTAGCATGATTAGCCAATTACTAGCATGTTGCTAACATTATTAATAAGTTTATAACATTAGCCAGTTGTTAGCATGTTTATAACATGATTAACAAGTTACTGACATGTTTCTAGCATGATTAGCAAGTTGTTAACATGTTTCTAACATGATTAATGTTGCTACCATGTTTTTAGCATGATTAGCCAGTTACTAACATGTTGCTAGCATTATTAATAAGTTGTTAACATGTTTATAACATGATTAGCAAGTTGCTAACATGTTCTTGCATGATTAACAAGTTGTTTACATGTTTCTAACATTATTAAGTTGCTAGCAAGTTGTTAGCATGTTTATAACACGATTAGCAAGTTGCTAACATGTTCTTGCATGATTAACAAGTTACTGACATGTTTCTAGCATGATTAGCAAGTTGCTAGCAAGTTTTTTACAGTATTAGTAAGTTGTTAAAATGTTGTTAGCATGATTAGCTAGTTACTAGCATGTTGCTAGCATGATTATCAAGTTGTTAACATGTTTCTAACCTGATTAACAAGTTGTTAACATGTTCCTAGCATGATTAGCACATTGCCAACATGTTGTTTCTAACATGATTAACATGTTGCTAGCACATGTTTAGCATGATTAGCCAATTACTAGCATGTTGCTAACATTATTAATAAGTTGTTAACATGTTTATAACATTAGCCAGTTGTTAGCATTTTATAACATGATTAGCAAGTTGTTAGTATGTTTATAACACGATTAGCAAGTTTCTAACATGTTCTTGCATGATTAACTAGTTACTGACATGTTTCTAGCATGATTAGCAAGTTGCTTGCATGTTTCTAGCATGATTAGCAAGTTGTTAACATGTTTCTAACATGATTAATGTTGCTAGCACGTTTTTAGCATGATTAGCCAGTTACTAACATGTTATTAATAAGTTGTTAACATGTTTATAACATTAGCCAGTTGTTAGCATTTTATAACATGATTAGCAAGTTGTTAGTATGTTTATAACACGATTAGCAAGTTTCTAACATGTTCTTGCATGATTAACTAGTTACTGACATGTTTCTAGCATGATTAGCAAGTTGCTTGCATGTTTCTAGCATGATTAGCAAGTTGTTAACATGTTTCTAACATGATTAATGTTGCTAGCACGTTTTTAGCATGATTAGCCAGTTACTAACATGTTCTTGCATGATTAACAAGTTACTGACATGTTCTTGCATGATTAACAAGTTACTGACATGTTTCTAGCATGATTAGCAAGTTGTTAACATGTTTCTAACATGATTAATGTTGCTAGCACGTTTTTAGCATGATTAGCCAGTTACTAACATGTTATTAATAAGTTGTTAACATGTTTATAACATTAGCCAGTTGTTAGCATTTTATAACATGATTAGCAAGTTGTTAGTATGTTTATAACACGATTAGCAAGTTTCTAACATGTTCTTGCATGATTAACTAGTTACTGACATGTTTCTAGCATGATTAGCAAGTTGCTTGCATGTTTCTAGCATGATTAGCAAGTTGCTTGCATGTTTCTAGCATGATTAGCAAGTTGTTAACATGTTTATAACATGATTAGCAAGTTGCTAACATGTTCTTGCATGATTAGCAAGTTTCTAACATGTTCTTGCATGATTAACAAGTTACTGACATGTTTCTAGCATGATTAGCAAGTTGTCAACGTTTCTAACATGATTAATGTTGCTAGCACGTTTTTAGCATGATTAGCCAGTTACAAACATGTTGCTAGCATTATTAATAAGTTGTTAACATGTTTATAACATGATTAACAAGTTGCTAACATGTTCTTGCATGATTAGGAAGTTGCTAACATGTTTCTAGCATGATTAGCAAGTTGTTTACATGTTTCCAACATTATTAAGTTGCTAGCATGTTTCTAACATGATTAGCAAGTTGCTAGCATGTTTCTATCATTATTAGCAAGTTGACAACATGCTGTTAACATGATTCTCGCATTATTAGCTAGTCACTAGCCTGTTTCTAGCATGATTAGCAATTTGTTAGCATGTTTATAACATGATTAGCAAGTTGCTAACATGTTTCTAACATTAGCATGTTGCTAGCATGATTACCACATTGTTAACATGTCACTAGCATGATTCAGAAGTTACTAACATGTTTTTAGCATGACTAGCATGTTTCCAACATGATTAACATGTTATTAGCATGATTAGTTACTAGCACGATTCTAGCATGATTAGCATATTGTTAGCATGATTTAGATGAGTTTGATTGGAATGGAAATAGTTGATAGAAGGGAAGCTGGATTGAGTCTCAAGCTTTTGTCAGTTGGAGTTTGAATAGTTTTGGCTCGTTTGAACATTCCGTCAATGTAAGTCTATGGGATTTTTCCCAGTTTTAATTGTCATTTTTAGGAAAAGTTAGAAAAGTTAGGGGAGAGCGGGGCACAACCTAACACTTTTTGAATTTTGCGGTTTATGTAAATCCACTTGGGGTTCAGAGTACAATATTTATCCACATTATTTTCACACTTGTCTAGTACAAATATATCACTTTGTTTCATATTTACAGTGCATACGTTTTTCGTTATTTACCTCAAAAGAAAGGAAGTGAAACGTGACAACATGCCCCGTAGGTGAGGTACATTGTAACATCTGAGGGGCACGTTGTAACATGACTATATGACAGCTGAAATATCTGATCGAATGAAAAAAATATACACAACAAACTAAAATATTTTGTCAGTAAAATACATGTGTTAACTTTTTCAAATGAAGTAATGACGTTTTTAAAAATAATAAAAATAATCTAATTTTGGAGTTTGACAATGGACACATCACAACAATGCTTGGAACGGCCCTGATCGCAACACACAGCTGTACAGTAGTTCAGAACAATGTGGACAAATAAATGAAACACATTTAGACATTCAGAAAAACACTCCCGTCCCTCCACACACAGCTCTCATAGAACACGACACACATAAACCAGCCAAAATGCTTTACATTTCTTGAAATAATAACATCTGAACATTAAACATTGATTGTCAGCCTTTATTCACCCGTTTCTTGTGGTTTCTTATCAAAATCCTTACAAGTAAATAGTGTAAAATGCATCGCTAATGTCATAGAATAGCATATTTTAATAACAGCGGGGCATATTGTCATAGTGTTACAACGTTCCCCATCTGCGCCACTGGAATATAGTAGTGGTTAGTGTCTTCTGCTGGTTTGCGAAGCATTAATAAACTATCTAAACTGATAAATAACAAATTGGAGATTAAAATAATAGCAGATTTTGAATTTGAATTTTGGCGCTCTTTTTTTCTCTGCATAGTGTTGCTATGGCAACTAGTAAATACTGTAAATTTGGTTACACTAGCATGTGTGGAAATATTTAAACCATGTGTGTTACAATTAACCCTGCGTTAGGTTGTGCCCTGCTCACCAGAGATCAGTCTGAGAAAATAAGTCAGAATTTTGAGTTTGTATCTTGCAATTCAGACTTTATTTATTGCAATTGTTAGTTTATATCTAGCAATTCAGACTTCACAACTTGCAGTTACAGCTCTTTCCTTGTAGGCTATGCGTGGACAGATTCACAAAGTAGAAGAGAAACAGGAACAGAGAGCGAATGAAGGGAGATAAAAGTGAGAGACGGTGAGAAAGAGCGCGAGTGGAGTGTTTATTGATCTGTTGGCCTCATCAAGCAGCTGCCTCAGTAAGATGTCTGCGGCGTCCGGCTGCGCTAGTGCCTGAGCCGTAAGATCTAGAAGTGCTGACAGCCACCAAATCAGCTCCCATTCACACGTGCATTGTGTCTATTGTCAGAGCACTTTTACTGACTATTACGCCTGAGTCCACAATGCTGCTATACTAAGAAGTGCCATATAGTGAGGGAGCTACACAGAGAGCAATCCAGTTGTCTGCTCTTCTATTCTAGACTATACTTTACACTTCAGCCAGAGGTGCAGAGAAGATACCTCCAATTACTCAGTAGCAAGTCTTTAAATGGATTCAACCTGAACAGCATTTGTTCAAAACAGAAAAGTTGCTTCTATCCCTTTTTAAAATCAATTTAACATATCCCTGCTGAATAAAACTAATCATTTCTTTCAACAAGTAATAATAATAATAATAATAATAATAATAATAATAATAATAATAATAATAATAAAATCATTTAACAGTAGTGTATAATGTTACATTCTTTTGAACTTCAAAGAATTCTAAAAAAAAGTGTCAGTTTCAAATAAAACATTTCTAAAATAAAGGTGAGACACTGCAGGTGAACAGGGTAAAAAAAACAACAACTAATAGTTATCACCTTACTTACTCAGTTGATTGATTACATTGATAATAGCAAACATTTTTTGTATTACAAGTTTTCTAAAATGTCAGGTTTTAATATGCAAATGAGACATTACTTAATTAAATATGTGCTAATTTGCATATATTTCTAGTACAAACATTTTAACACTGGATGAAGTCAGTTTCAAAATTCTTGTTACATTTTTTCGTCATGTTAGAGACAAGTGGATTTTAGGCATCTAATTTTGTCACTCTATAATTTAGAAAATACTTAAAGGCAGAAAACGATTTTTTTTTTTTTTTACAGATTTTTGGGAAACAAATTGATAAAATCAAGCAAATTATATATGAGCAAATCCCTCTGTTAAAAGCTTCAGAATATAGACAGGAATATAAATGTAAAGTTTTGTGTGTGTAAGTGCTACTGAAGTTGAGATTTATGGCACAGTGTAGGAGAAAAAACTCATTTTGAGAAAATGGCCTTTAAAATATGGATTGTAATTGAAATCTATTGACACAAATAAAGTGCTATGAAAGGAACACTTAACAGTGTCTTTTGGATGTCTCTTTTCCAGTAGTCTGAAAAAAACACTTTATGAAAAACCAAAAAGCCCAAAATCTCAAACTTGACAGGTGCATGGAAAAACTGCAGCGGTTCTAAATAAATAAATAAGATAGCAGCACAATTGTTTCCAACACTGATATTTAATTTGCATATTAGAATGATTTCTGAAGGATGATTTCTGAAGGATCATGTGACACTGAAGACTGGAGTAATGATGCTGAATAATTAATTATATCTTAAAGTATATTAAAATAGAAAACCATTATTTTAAATTGTAATAATATTTAAGATTATAAGTGATTTTACTGTATGTTTGATCAAATAAATACAGCTTTCATCAGCATAAATACTACTGTTTCCAGCAGAATATATACACTGCTGCTCAAAAGTTTGGGATCATAAGACCTACAATGTTTTTAAAGAAGTCTCTTATGCTCTTATGCATTTATTTGATCAAAAATACAGAAACAATGGCAAAATGTTATTACAATCTAAAATAATGTTTTTTTTTTTGAATATACATTAAACTATAATTTATTCCTGTGATGAAAAGCTGAATTTTAATCAGCTGTTACTCTAGTCTTAAGTGTCACATGATCCTTCAGAAATCATTTTAATATACTGATTTATTATTAGAATTATCAATGTTGGATTTTGTTTGGAAGCTGTTAAAAACTGTCACAGTTCTGTCTGTCTTGTCATTGGTTTTGCCCATTTGTCTTCCCCCCGTTGATCTGTCATTTGGTTTAGCCCTTCGTCATTGTGATTCCCTGCACCTGTCCTTGTAATTATTAGTCATCTGTGTCACCTGTGTTTATTGATTAGTCTGTCTTTAAAAGTCTGTCTTTGATTTCAGTTCCCTGTCGGTCCTTCTGTGAAATAGATGTGTGAGTGTTCCTGCCTTGTTCCACTTGGAGATTTATATTGTATTTTGTCTATAGTCTCGTCTAGTCCTGCACGCACCCCTGACAAAAACAAGTTAAAAAGAAATGCATTTATACAAAATATATTTTTTCTATGTCAATCTATGCCATTGATTTTTTATTTAGCACATCCTTGAAGAATTAAACTATTAATTTCTTAAAAAAAAAATAATATAAATAAATAAATAAAAATGTACAGACCCCAAACCTTTCAACAGTGGTGTATATTGTTAAAAAACAGTTTTAAATAAACGCTGTTCTTTTTAAACTTTTATTGATCAAAGAATCCTAAAAAAAGTATCACAGGTTTCCAAAAAATATTAAGCAGCACAACTGTTTTCAACACTGATAATTAATCAGCATATTAGAATTATTTCTGAAGGATCATGTGACACTGAAGACTGGAGTAATGATGCTGAAAATTCAGCTTTGTATCACATGAATAAATTACATTTTAAAATATGTTCACATGGAAAATTGTTCGTTTTTCTGCATTTTTGATCAAATAAATGCAACCTTGCGTGGCAGTGTATATGCAGGTGTAATACAAGCCCAGTAATCTTTCTCTTTATATAAAATCCACTACTATCAGGAACAAATTGTTCATAATTGAGATGGTGTTGAATAACCTTCACCCTCAGCCAAATGGATATTTTGCCCTTATACTGATTCATGGCTGGCAAAATTTAAAAGTGGAGTGATGGTTTTCATTGTTTCCAAATGAGCAAAGTCACACATGAACAGACGAATGAAAATCTATTAAGCACACACATCTGCATGTTAAGAAGTACACCTGAAACAAATTAATTTTTGATATTTCTACTAAAACGTCAGGTCAGAGAGGATGAATTTCACTTGATGTCTGAGAGCAGCACAGATCAAAACAGTGGCTGTAATCCCAACGTGCCAAAAACAGACATTGATATGCCACAGCGGAGATTTAAAACCATTCTGCAAGCGCACAGCAGGTTCAACGCCAGCCGGTCTTTAATGGCACTTCTGCGATAACCACAAGTACCCTAAACGAGTGGAATAAGAGAGTAAAAGTCAGCTATGCGTCGCCACATTCGAGGCCCTGCGGGGGTTATGGGATTATAAAAGAGAATGACACCTTTAAACCTTGATGGAATCATCTGCCAGCTCTTACATTTGATGCCTTGTGCTCGAGTCGAATCACTCCCTCATGAGCACTGTCATTTACCAAGCACAGAAATCAAGAGCGGTTCACGGCAGACACTACTTCTGCCAGCGGAGTCAAGCTCGAGCTGACATGGAGAGTGCCACATTCTCTATAAACTGTCTTGCTATTAAATGCAAGGACAGGGGTCAAAATGAAACTGGATGAGAACTCACAAAGAGAGCAGTGTCGTGACTTTAAACCTACAAACTGATAGAAAATCATTGGCCTGTCGATTTTTGATCTAGGATTTTTAGTTTTTCTGGAGAAATTGTGCAAAACTATCCAAGTTGCTGTTGCTGTTGAATATAACTAATAATTTCTTTTAACAAATAAAAAATAAGCAGTGTATAATGTTACAAAAAAAATTACATTTTAAATAGAAAACCATTATATCAAACTTTAATAATAGTTAACATTATATTATTTAATGCCACATTCTATATAAACTGTCTTGCTATTAAATGCAAAATGAAACTGGATGAGAACTCACAAGGAAGCAATGTCGTGGTTTTAAACCTACATACTGATCATTTCCAAATAAAATAAAAAAATAAAAAAGTTCTAAAATTAAAATTCAAAAAGAGTTCCAAATAAATAAATAAATAAGCTAGCAGCACAATTGTTTCCAACACTGAAAAAAACTGCTTTGGATCACAAAAATAAATTATATCTTTAAGTATATTAAAACAGAAAACCATTATTTTAATTGTAATAATATTTAACATTATATTATATAATTCCACATTGTCTATAAACTGTCTTGCTATTAAATAAAAGGACAAGGGTCAAAATGAAACTGCATGAAAACGGACAAAGGGAGCAGTGTTGTGGTTTTAAACCTACATACTGATAGAAAATCATTGGCCTGTAGATTATCAATTCAATTTTGAAAAATTGAATTGATGTTTTAGTTTTTCTGGACAAATTGTGCAAAACTAACCAAGTTGCTGCTGAACAAAACTAATAATTTCTTTCAACATATAAACAAATTAATAAAAAAATCAAAAAAGAAAACATTCAACAAGAGTGTATAATGTTACAAAAGAATTACATTTGAAATAAATGCCATTCTTTTGAACATTGTATTCATTAAAAGAATTCTAAAAAAGTATCAGTTCCAAAAGTTCTAAAATTAAAGTTCAAAAATAGTTCAAAATAAATACATAGGCTAGCATCACAATTGTTTCCAACACTGAAAAAAGCTTTGCATTACAAAAATAAATTATATCTTAAAGTATATTAAAATAGAAGACCATTATTTTAATTGTACTAATATTTAACATTACATTATATAATTCCGCATTGTCTATAAACTGTCTTGCTATTAAATGAAAGGACAAGGGTCAAAATGAAACTGGATGAGAACTCACAAAGGCTGATAGAAAATCATTGGCCTGTAGATTTTTTTTTTTTCTGAAAAATTGAATGGATTTTTAGTTTTTCTGGAGAAATTGTGCAAAACTAACCAAGTTGTTGCTAAATAAAATAAAATAATTTCTTTCAACAAATAAAAAAATAAATAAAAAAGGGAAAAAAAGGAAACATTGAACAGTAGTATACGATGTTACAAAATAATTAAATTTTAAATAAATGCCTTTTTTTTTTTTTTTTTTTTTTACATTTTATTCATCAAATAATTCTAAAAAAGTAACAGTTCCAAATAAAATAGTTCTAAATTTAAACTTCCAAAAGAGTTCCAAATAAATTAATAAGCTAGCAGCACAATTATTTCCAACACTGATAATTGATTTGCATATTAGAATGATTTCTGAAGGATCATGTGACACTTAAGACTGCAGTTTAACATGCAGCAACATAAAACGTGAATAAAATGAAGGGGAATGAATATTATTGCAAGGCACGTATACTGTATATATAATGTAATTTGTATGCATTTCTTAAGGTATTATTCACACCAGTGACTAGAAAACACCAGCACTAATGCCTAAAAAACTGCTAGTTAAGTTGTCAAAGCCTGACACACAGAGCCATTAACAGTCACAGCATTTCCTTAAGCTTGATTTTTCCATTTGGAGAGAAAGAACCAACAGACCATTATTTCATCTAGCTAATTTTATGGTACCATACAGTCAGAATAACACATGGGCACCTCATTACTCTGGTTAATTACCATCACATTAGCTCTGTGCCTGGAAGAGGCTTTACTTAACCAGCAAAAAGGATCCATTGATTTTTGGAAAAAAATAAAAAAATAAAAAAAAACATGCTGTGTGGCTGTTTCATGTGTATAACTAAAACAATGCATAGTCTTCACTGTATAAGTCAAATATGAATTGATTCTTTTTGGGATTCAGTCCAGAGCAGTGAGTGATTTTCTTTTGTTGTTTGATTAACATTAATGTCACAGACAGTAGTAGTATTATTAGGCTGCTGTCCCTTTAAGATGGACCCAGTATAAAGAAATGTACAGTCGTGGGCAAAAGTTTTGAGAATTACATAAATATTGGAAATTAGAAAAGTTGCTGCTTAAGTTTTTATAATAGCAATTTGCATATACACCAGAATGTTATGAAGAGTGATCAGATGAATTGCATAGTCCTTCTTTGCCATGAAAATTAACTTAATCCCAAAAAAAAAACTTTCCACTGCATTGTTAAGAAGGCTTCAGGGCGTCCAAGAAAGTCCAGCAAGCGCCAGGATCGTCTCCTAAAGAGGATTGAGCTGCGGGATCGGAGTGCCACCAGTGCAGAGCTTGCTCAGGAATGGCAGCAGGCAGGTGTGAGCGCATCTGAACACACAGTGAGGCCAAGACTTTTGGAAGATGGCCTGGTGTCAAGAAGGGCAGCAAAGAAGCCACTTCTCTCCAAAAAACAAAAACAAACAAACACCAGGGACAGATTGATCTTCTGCAAAAAGTATGGCGAATGGCCTGCTGAGGACTGGGGCAAAGTCATATTCTCCGATGAAGCCTCTTTCCGATTGTTTGGGGCATCTGGAAAAAGGCTTGTCCTGAGAAGAAAAGGTGAGCGCTACCATCAGTCCTGTGTCATGCCAACAGTAAAGCATCCTGAGACCATTCATGTGTGGGGTTGCTTCTCATCCAAGGGAGTGGGCTCACTCACAATTTTGCCCAAAAACACAGCCATGAATAAAGAATGGTACCAAAACACCCTCCAACAGCAACTTCTTCCAACAATCCAACAACAGTTTGGTGAAGAACAATGCATTTTCCAGCACGATGGAGCACCGTGCCATAAGGCAAAAGTGATAACTAAGTGGCTCGGGGACCAAAACGTTGAAATTTTGGGTCCATGGCCTGGAAACTCCCCAGATCTTAATCCCATTGAGAACTTGTGGTCAATCCTCAAGAGGCGGGTGGACAAACAAAAACCCACTAATTCTGACAAACTCCAAGAAGTGATTATGAAAGAATGGGTTGCTATCAGTCAGGATTTGGCCCAGAAGTTGATTGAGAGCATGCCCAGTCGAATTGCAGAGGTCCTGAAAAAGAAGGGCCAACACTGCAAATACTGACTCTTTGCATAAATGTCATGTAATTGTCGATAAAAGCCTTTGAAACGTATGAAGTTCTTGTAATTATATTTCAGTACATCACAGAAACAACTGAAACAAAGATCTAAAAGCAGTTGAGCAGCAAACCTTGTGAAAACTAATATTTGTGTCATTCTCAAAACTTTTGGCCACGACTGTAAATTTATTTACCACATTACCAACTGTATTTACATGAATACTCCAAAGGAAGAGTAATTTTGACATAATTGTGTGTATTTGACCATTCAAGCGCAATAAGACATGAACAGGATTCAAGTAAGTCTGAGAGAGATGTGTTTTGCGTCTGTACTGCGGGTGAATGAAAGCGTATAAGCACCAAATTGAGTTTTTTTTTCACTTCACTTATTGCGCTTAATAACTCTATTTAACATCATGCATGTCCCACTCTTTATTTTCTCATCCATGCATGTTTCTTTATCAATCTTAGGTGAGGTGTAACGTTTAAGTAGTGGGCCTTCTGTGCTATGCAGATATATTTGCATACTGAGGAATAAATGATATAGCAAAATCTTTAAGGATAGACACTTACTGTGGTAACAATTTTATACTGCCATATCACTAGCCCTGAGGGATACTATAGACCAGGCTGTAGGTTTGTAAACATTTAGGACAGGGAGCCTATGACGGTGGCTGAAAATGGCAGTCTATGGAGCCATGGCATAAAAGAATAAACAAAGTACATTTGATTTTATTTTATATTTAAAACTTCTGATTTTATTCTCGCAATTCGCAATTTCACAATTCTAATAAAGGAAAAACAACTCGTCATTCTCTTACCTTTCCTCGGCTCTTCTGCCTTGCCCCCCCCCCCCCCCCCCAAAGTTGACTCTACTATTTTAAGTTAAATTGTGTTATAAAGTCTGAATTAGAAGATACAAACTTGCATTTGTGAGAAAAAAAAGTCAGAATTGTGAGATAAAATAAATAAAGGTTATGTAAAATAGGTTTAATAGGTTTAAATAATATTTCATGCTGTAACTGTAGGGCTAATATAATACATCCCCTATGAACAGCATATGAGAATATTATGTAGACCTATTGTTTAAATCAAATTAATGCTTCAAAAGTAGAGTAGTCATAGCAGTTTTCATCCATATCACTGTAAAAAGTGAACAGTTGGATCAACTTTACCAAAATTACTTCAGTTGGTAACACCTAAAAATGTCAAGTTTTTTCAACTTAATTATTTATATTTTATCAACTTAATTTTCCTAGGTCAATGACACAAATAATTTAAGTTCATTCACACTTACATACTTTAAGTTCATTCAATCCTAATATTTGCATTAGTCTAACTTAATTCAACTGCTTAAGGGAACAGTTGAATCAACTTTTAAAACATTTTATCTTTTACATTTTAATTTTAACTTAATTTTACGAGGTCAATTCAACTGCATCCTTAACTTAATTTAAATTTAATTTCTCATTGAACTTTAATGTGTTAATTTTCCCTAACCATATGATTAAATTATCTGCAAGTAACAACATTTTAATTTCAAACTTAATTTTTACATTTAATTTGAAGTTATTTTTTTTCCTAAAAACGCAATAATGTTGTCACAAAAGACTCAAATTTAAAAATAATATATATATTGACTTTTATTCATTAGCAAAAAGGTTCCAATGTAAATTCATTATCTTAAAACTTAAAACAATCCATTCTACGAAGTAATTTGTCTGTGCAATGAATAATTATTATGGCTCTCCAAAGCCAAATGTCTCTGATCTCGTAAATGCTGTTCTCTGTCTACTAGTATGTTCATTTAAACATGTGTTTAACTTTGAATAGCATCTTTTTGGTCATTTTTGGATCTCTTTTTATTTTCACTGTAGGGCAAAAACAGTGTTTATTTTTTAAACATCTCTTTAAAGAAAAACAGAACAACCTTTAACAAACACTTGCTGATATTATTGAGATTGAGATCAAAATGCAATTATATTACCACTGTGTCACATCTCAGCACTTGCACTCACGTTAAGCAAGCAGAGCTGTTCTTGTGTAAGCTTTTAATGACAAACGTCAGCAAAATGTCCAATGAGTGTAATATTTCTGATGAAAGTCCCTGCCGTAACAACCAGCTATGATTAATTTTCATGTGCCTTGTGGTCAACACACAACTGCAATGAAAAAAAAAACCAAACAAACAAAAAAAAAAACACCTTGAAATGACTGCAGGTCAAAGAGTCAGCAAAACACATACCGAAGATTAGACAATATCAAGACCCAGCCATGCAGGAACAGCCCTCGGGTGTCTTACCGACGGGCACAGAAGCTGAACTAGCTGAATCTTGATATCACCCTGCGGGTAAGCAGCTTGCAAGCAGCAGCATAAAAAGCGAAAAAGTTTATCTGAGGTGCCAAACACAGCTGCAGTGTTAAAAACAGCCCTGAGATGAACGGCAGCCATCAGATGCTCACCTGCTCCTGACTTCAACACAGTCAAACCAATTTACAGACAACCAGATGGGGAACGACTGAGACGACAGAAGAGACAAAATCAACAGACAGAGAACAGCATGTACGAGATCAGAGACATTTGGCTTTATTTACTCATTTTATGAAATACCAAATGGCCGGTTTTATATTTGGTGAAATAATGTCACTGCCACAGTTTTACTTAAATGTAATGATACTTGTAAATAGAAAACCTGTAAAAATAAATCATGCACTGTAGTAAACGTGTTGAGGTCATAATATAGTACTGTGCAAGGACATGCACAAAATTAAGTTGTACAGTATTAATGAATAATCTCCGGTCGTAAGCATTACTTAACAATGATAAATTGCAGTAAATTTGAGTTTCATTGCCACTAGTGTTTATTTCAGCTGGAAACTGCAATGCATTTATATGTATAGTTAAATATAAGAGCAAAAATGCAGGTACAAGCATGTTCTTTCATCTAATTCACTAAGCACCTGCAGTCCAGTTTAACCAGCTTTCTTTCCATATAAATGAGTCTTCTTTTTAGAGAGGGTCAAAAACATTCACGAAACAGACTCAGATTCACACAGTTAACTGAAATGTTAAGTCAAGCTGAAACAAAACAATAAAACTAGATGAAAATCCTAAATCTTGATTAAATAAACATTAGAAATTATGCTTTTTGGCAACTAAAAAACTAAAGTAAGTACTACAATTACTAAAACTGAAAAAAAAAATTAAGCTATTATAGAAATATCAAAACGACAAAGCACATTCAAAGCACAAAGCAAAATTACTCAAACTAAATAAATAAATAAAATATGAAAATAAAAGTTAAATTATTAGCAATAATAGTACATTATACTTAAATAACACAAATACAAAATGCAGCAGTATTACTGAATATTTAACTCAATTAAGTAATTTATAATTGCTCACATGTCAAAAGTTGCTGGAAGCATTGGCTCAGTAAGATTTTTTCCTTCCAGAAATTTCTATTTTTATTCAGAAAGGATGCAATAAAATGTAATGATACTTATAAAAAATGAAAACCTGTAAAAATAAATGTAAATAAATCATGCACTGTAGTAAACGTGTTGAGGTCATAATATAATACTGTGCAAGTGTCACACATGCGGCGAGACGAGGAACCAGGGAAAACATGAAGGAACAGGAGTATAAATAAAACACAGATTTATTAATAACAAAAAAAAAAAAAAAAAAAGCCGGGAGTAGACAACACGTCGAAAACTTGAAAACAAAACCCAAGGAGCAGACAAACACCATGAGACGTTAACATCGGACGAGGGGAGTGAGGAACTGAAGACTATTTATACACGTAGACAGGGTGTGGCTACAAAAGAGCAAACAAGGGGAAGTACAAATATGGGCAAGGACTAGACCAACTAGAACAAAAAAGACACTAGGAAAACAGAACAGAAACAGACACAATCCTGACAGCAAGGAACTGCTCAAAAATAAGTTGTATTAATGAATAATCTCCAGTCGTAAGCATTACTTAAAGGTGCCATAGAATGCATTTATACAATATTTTAAATTGTTCTCTGATATCTACATAGAACGTATATGGCATAGAAAAGGGCAAGAAATCTCACAATTACAAAATGTAGAAGTATTTTTGAGAATTTAACCCAATTAAGTTGTAATTTATAACTGCTTACATGTCAAAAGTTGCTGGAGGCATGGGCTCAGGAAGATGTTTTCCCTCCAGAAATTTCTATTTTTATTCAGAAAGGATGCAATGAAATGATTAAAAGTGACATTTATAAATTAAAAAGACATTTATAATGTTACAAAAGATTTCTATTTCAAATAAAAGCTGTTTTGAACTAACCACCCCATAAAGAATCATTCATGTTTGTTTACATGATGCAGGGATAAACATTTGGGGACATGAAATATTTACTTGAATATCCCTGAGGAGGTTAATATTTCAATAATTTAACAATACATTTGCATGTTTACAGTCTTCTAATGTTGGTTTATGGTCACACTGACATACAGGTAAACAAATGTAATACTTCTACTTTTAGTGTTCAGCCTTTTATCAACTAACAAAACCACTGCAGTTCCTACATTAAGCCCAGTCTGGAAAAACCCTGGAGTAATGTAATGTTAAATGCATTGTATGATGTTAACATAAAATAGAATATATATTTTTTTATATCGGTATGGTACATTTAATGGTACGTTTAAATGCCTAGATTACATTACTAATTACAATGTTCACCACGTAATCTGTAATCAATATGCAATTTCACAAAATTACTCTATTTGACTATTTTTGATCAAATAAATGCAGCCTTGGTGAGCATAAGAGACTTCTTTCAAAAACATTACAAAATGCTACAGACCCCAAATTACTGAACAGTAGTGCGTGAACTAAATTGATAAAAGACAGTCTAAGAATTGCATGACACTTAAATCAATTCATCAGTGGAAATAACACATGCATTAAAAGTTAGCAACAGTAGTCCAATAAAGAACTAAAGCGTGACTAGGATAACATATGTGACCCAGGACCACAAAACCAGTCATAAGGATTAATGTTTTTGAAATTGAGATCTACAAAAATCTTTAAGAGCTGAAAAAAGCTTTGTTAGGATAAAAGGATTTTGGCAGATATACAAGTATTTAAAAATCTGAGGGTGCAAAAAATAAAAATACTGAGAAAATCGCCTTTAAAGTTTAAATGAAGTTATCAGCAATGCATACTGCCAATCAAAAATTGTATTTTTATACATTTATGGTAGGAAATATAACATACAAAATACCTTCAAGGAACATGATCTTATCCTAATGACTTTTGGCATAGAAAAATGGATCATTTTGACCCATAAAATGTATTATTGGCTATTGCTACAAATACACCTGTGCTATTTAAGACTGGTTTTGTCTAAATAGAGTCACATATGGTCTGTATGATCATAATCAAGAACAACAGACAATTATCGTATGTTAATTATGGTATGTTAAAAACACATGCTAATTCAAGCAAACCGTAAACAGAAAATGTTGCAAAACATGCACACTGTCATATGGATCCATTAATTAATCACTGGAAACAGATTTCATTTAATCTGAAGCACACTTTGACTAATTAGCCACATGAACCATCCATTTGCTCAGCACACACCAAAAGGAATGATTCGCTTCAACACATACGAGCTCAGTCTGCATCTGTGACATGCTATTGTTCACCACAGAAAATCATTTCTGCCCTCGGTTTATAAAAACAAGCAATAAACATGTTTACAGTGATGCACTTACAGTGGAGGACTGTGTTATACTGCCTAAGGTCTCCGGTTATTAGCCTTCTTGTGAGCATCAGTGCTTTTACATTGTTACCTGCAGCAGAGCTGTGAGGCCCGTCACGGCAGACAAGACATCTCTAATACTACTGGATCTCAACAGTCTAATCTGCAACAACCTGCTTTGGATGTTAATTAAATGTTTTCAGCTGGGGGAGGAGACAGACGGTAGGAAATGATAGAGCGCTTTAGAAAAAGGGTAATGCAGAGATTAGCAGGTACAGTGCATGCTGCAATTAAAAACTAAACTACATTATTTAATACATGCAGTCTGCAGGGCGAAGGCTCATGGCACATTTATTTTCAAGCGTGTAAGGTCAATATATGCTTGCAATTAAAATAAAACCTTACTTGTGCATAATATGGTGTTTTATTAGCTTAAGTTTATTAACATTGTTCTCCTGAACCGATCTTCTAATCATGCTTATTTATAAGCCGTGATCTAATCCTGTTTACATTCAATAAAACCAGTTTTAGAGCCTGTTTGAACTTTAACAACAGCTCTGAGATGAGCTTCGATCCAGGATCTAGGATTGTGTTAGACAGTGAACATTTTACAGCCAGTAACTGTAATCGAGGCTTGTTTTATTCAACCCAAGCTCACTTAAAAAAAAAACATGCCTCTGGCTGCGTTTCAGCAAAATGATATTATGTTGTTTCTTTCATGTTTTGCAACACTTTCAAAGTGAAATGAAATGTCTGGAGAGTGGTACTAAAAGGTTAATGCTTTATTGTCTTTGAAAAATAAAGTGCACCTTTGCTAAACCTAATGCTAAACTGTCACAAAGAGTGTAAAAAAAGCAAATATGAGATTAAAAAACACACTGGCTGAAGAAAACATGTCATTTTAGCTTAAAGCTCTTTGATTGTGACTCATGTTTCATGGGACTCGTACCTAAGTGCTTCACTATTGTTAAGTGCAATGCTTTACCGGGTGTGGTACAGAGCAAGTTTACCATGTCAAAAATACATACATATGGAGCTGATTATGTGATGCAAGTGTCAAAAATGCATTCATTTACAAATCATGCACTGTGGTAAAAGTGTGTTGAAGTCATATTATATAGTACTGTGCAAGAAACCACACAAACAAAGTCTTTATTAATTGATAATTTCCTCTTGTAAGCATCATCTGACAGTTTCATTGCCACTAGTGTTTATTTCAACTGGAAACTGCAGTCAGTTTATATATATATAGTTACATTTATATAGTTTTTCAAAAATGCATGCATGCATGTTTTTACTTATTCACTACCACCTGCAGTCCAGTTTAACCACCCTCTTTTCTGTATAAATTATATAGTCAGTCAAAACGATTCATGAATCAGACAATTAGCTGGAATGTTAATTAACTGAAGCTGAAATAAAACAATATATAAAAACTAAATATCTAAATGAAAATCATAAACTTGGGTAAATAAACACTAGAAAGTTTTTTTTTTTTTAAATAACTAAAATTACTAAAACTGAAACAAATATATAATATAAATATTTAAAAAGTGGCTAAATGACAAAGCACATTAAAAAAAAAATTACAAAATTACAAAAAAAAGGTGAGATAAAGAGAATAAAGTCTAATTCAAATTATAAATAAAGATTGTAGCACATTATACTACATTACCGATTTCTGAAAAGTTGGGACGTTTTGCGAAATGCCATAAAATCATTCTATTTAACATTTATTTAATTGACTAAAGTACAAAGAAAAAAATTCCAATGTTTTCAGTGGCCAACGTTTGTTATTTTGTAAACATAACCAAATGGCTACAACACACTCCAAAAAAGCTGGGACAAAGGCTAAATGAAAGTAAAAAGATTATAGAATATCCACATTAAACTGTTTTGAAATATTTCACAGTAAGCAGGTGAAATGGAAATTTTAGGTATTAGGTTTAGGTATGAAAGGTTCATTCAGTCTTTGCAGGTTAAGTTGGATCATGTCTCATCACTTTGTGCAAAATTTCATAACAAAAGTGTCAAATTAATAAAAAATAACAGCATTTCTTAATAGAAAATCACAAAGAATTTAAGCCTTTCAACAACTACCACACATAAAATAGTGAAAAGATTCAGGGAATCCATTGAAATGTTAGTCTGTGTAGGGCAAGGCAAGATACCTCAGGTGAATATGCATGACCTTTGAGCCCTCAGATTTTGCATAAAAAAATATCATGCTGCGGTGTTAAATATAGCCACATGGGCTCAGGAGTACTATGGAAAACATTGTAATTAAAAAGAAAGTTGATGTGGCACAGTGTTAAACATACCTCTGTCCTAACTTTTGTGGAGTGTGTTGCAGCCATGAAAATCAAAATCTGGTTATATTTACAGTAAATAAATAAATAAATAAATGTTGGCCACTGTAAACATTGGAATTATTTCTTTGTAATTTAGTCAATTTAAAAAATGTGAAAGAGAATGAACAGATAACTAGAGATGCACCGATTGACCGGCTGGTGATCAGAATCGGCCGGTTTTTCACATGATCGGGCCGGATAAGTGACCGACCGGTCAATATCTTGTCTTGCAGATTCCGAGCCGATCCTTTTATTGCCAGCGGTGCGGGCAATGATGCCACAGCCAGACGAGGCGAGGACTGGAATTGAGAACCACTGGATTAACTGGTGACAAGGCAGAAATGCATCTCCTTAACAAAGCCAAATTTGCCATTAATGCTCAAGTAATATCATTTAGTACTAGAATTGTTATTTTTACCTGTTTTAGGACACAGTGCACTTTTTGTTATTAAAGTTACTGTTGTGAGTCGATCCTGTAATTAATGTTTAAAAAATCTTCCATAATAAAATTCACTGAAGAAAAGTAGATTTTTGTTAGTAAACCTACTTTTTAGTTATATTTTGTTTCAAAAGTTTTCAAGGCTCAGAGCACTTTATTTTGTTAACGTTTTTATTGTGAGAAGATCCTGTAATGTTTATTAATTTATTTTATTATAAAATAAGAAATTATACTGAGGAAAAGATTTTTGTTAGTATAACTCTACTATGCTAGTTACAGGAACTCATTTTATACCTTTTTCAAGGCACAAAGCACTTTATTTTGTTGTTAAAATTATTTTGTTGTAAGAAGGTCCTGATCACACTTACTGAAAAATCCGAAATCGGTTGCAAGAATAAAGCCGGAATAAAGTTGCAAGTTTTAGAGAATAAAGTCGAAAAGTTTTGAGAATAAAGTCATAATAAAGTCATAATGTTTTGAGAATAAAGTTGAAATGTTTCGAGAATAAAGTTGGAATAAAGCTGTAATGTTTCAAGAATAAAGTTGAAATGTTTCAAGAATAAAGTCATAAAGTCGTAAGGTTTCGAGAATAGTCTAAATGTTTCGAGAATAAAGTTGAAATGTTTTGAGAATAAAGTCGTAATAAAGTCAATGTTTTGATCATAAAGTTGCAATGTTGTTTCGAGAATAAAGTCGGAATAAAGTCGAAATGTTTCGAGAATAAAGTCGGAATGAAGTCGTAATGTTTCGAGAATAAAGTCGGAATGAAGTCGTAATGTTTCGAGAATAAAGTCGGAATAAAGTTGGAATTTTTCGAGAATAAAGTCGGAATAAAGTCGACATGTTTCGAGAATAAAGTCGAAATGTTTCGAGAATAAAGTTGAAATGTTTTGAGAATAAAGTCGTAATAAAGTCAATGTTTTGATAATAAAGTTGTAATGTTTCGAGAATAAAGTCGGAATAAAGTTGACATGTTTCGAGAATAAAGTCGGAATGAAGTCGTAATGTTTCGAGAATAAAGTCGGAATAAAGTTGGAATTTTTCGAGAATAAAGTCGGAATAAAGTCGACATGTTTCGAGAATAAAGTCGAAATGTTTTGAGAATAAAGTTGAAATGTTTCGGAATCGGCAGGTCACACTTACTGAAAAATCTGAAAATGGAATCGGCCAAGAAAGCTGCACTGGATGCATCTCTACAGATGGTAGTAAAGTAATACAAATGCAAAATTAATGTTTATTAATAATAAATTAATAAATGTTTATTTTAGGTTTGAGAGACATAGTTTACTGACTGTATGTCCAAATGACAACATGCACATAAAGAGATGCATTCAAAAAATATTTTTAATATGATACAGAGAGAGAGGGACTGTCTATCTTAAATGAAGATCTGAGAAGTCTAAACGACATCCTAACCAAAATCTCCATGGTTACTAAACTGATATGAAGCTGTAGGATTCAGAGAGGTTTCTGTAATAAGGCCCCAGGTGTCTGGATCACAGAGATGTTGTACAATCAGATGGTCTGCTGCTCCCCTCACAACCCAGCACTCATAACCAGCCTGCAAACGGGGAATTGCACTGTACAAATTGCACTCATCTCAATTCTGTAGGCTGTTTGTTACCAGGTTTGCATAATTTCTTTAGTGGCGCAGGTGCTAAAACAACACAGCATAGAGCACATGCGAAAAACAGTGCTAATGATGGGTGCAATTAGTCAGTCTCTCTATCAGTGCTGTGTCTGAAGATTTTTTTAAAGTAGGAATAATGAGGGTCTCCTGGCCAGAATACCACCATTCACCTCCTAAAACCCGAGCTCAATATCCTCAGCACAGGTTAGCACAGTCGCTTTGGAAATCCAGGGTTAAGTTAGCAGCCAAATCTTCTTAAGTCATCCATTCCTCCTGACCTACTCACTCACGCTCACTCTCAGACTCAGTGAATAATCTCACTGCCAGAAAGAAGACGTGAAAGTGATTTCAAGAGCAGAGTAATCTTCCCGCCCTCTTTAGAGAACATCTATTCCCTCTAATGCGTCTTCCACATTTAATTACCAAAAACCCTCTCACCTCCATTCATGTTCATACACTCTAAATATGAAAATCAAAAGTTGAGTCGAAGCCTAATTAGATGTGTGTTTCATGAACGGCAGGCTCTGTGCATTACTCCGTTCACTATGGATTAAAGAGCATATCTCTCTTAAGTCTCATTAGAGCAAACCCTTGAGAAACATTCTGTCCGGAATTAAAAGAGTAAATCAAATGTTTGACTACATGTGGGAGATGTTTCAGGTAATATTTTCAGGAAGAGGATGAATCTGTTAGGATGTGGTTGCAATCACTGTCAAGATGTTTTCATTTAGAGATTCCATATCAAACTCAAATGTTTTATCGCGCTTCAGTCAGAATAAATGCAATGTTTAATTAAGCACCAAGAAAACAAGACTGTGAGGATAGAAGTACAATCTGTTCAAAATTATGTACTTACTTTCAGAAGTCTTTACACTGATGTTCCAAAAACTCTACTAACACTGAAACAACTGGTAGTACTAGTACTAGTAATACTACTAACTACTAGTACCAGAAACGAGAATAAAGTCAAAAGGTTTCGAGAATAAAGTCAGAATAAAGTTGTAATGTTTCAAGAATAAATTCAGAATGTTTCTAGTTTAAAGTCGAAATGTTGCAAGAATAAAAGTTGAATGTTTCGAGAATAAAGTTGGAATTTCGAGAATAAAGTTGAAATGGTTTGAGAATAAAGTCGAATGGTTCGAGAATAAAGGTGAAATGTTTTGAGAATAAAGTTGGAATAAAGTCATAATGTTTCAAGAATAAAGTCAAAAAGTTTAGAGAATAAAGTTGGAATTTTAAGAATAAAGTTAAAATGTTTCAAGAAGAAAGTTTAAATGTTTTGAGAATAAAGTCGAAATGTTTCGAAAATAATGTTGAAATTCCGAGAATTAAGTTGAATTTTCAAGAAAAAATTCTAAATGTTTTGAGAATAAAGTTGAAATGTTTCGAGAATAAAGTAAAAAAGTTTAGAGAATAAAGTTGAAATATTTCAAGAATAAAATAGAAATGTTTTAATAACAAAGTTAAATTTTTGAGAATAAAATATAACATTTTGAGAATAAAGTTGAAACTTCTAAAAAATAAGGTCAAAATTTTTTTTAGAATAAAGCTGAAATATTTTGAAAATGAAGTTAAAATTTCAAGTATAAAGTTGAAATTTTGAGAATAAAGTGAAAATTTTGGAAATAAAGTCAAAATGTTTAGAGAATAAAGTTGAAATTTCAAGAATAAAGTCAAAATGTTTAAAAAAAAAAAAAAGTCAATGTTTCAAGAATAAAGTCGAAATTTCGAGAATAAAGTCGAAATTCCACCGGAATTGATTTAAATATATGTGGGATTATTATCAGAAATTATACCATGTGTCATACTCACAGGGACAGTATGCTTGGAAATAATATTTCAGATCTTCGGTTGCGTTCATTAGGCCTATTTGTAGTGCACCAGCCACCCAATAATAGCAATAAGCTTTGTGCTTTTGGTACTTTTAATATAAAAAAAGTCTCAGCTTTCATAATCTGTCAGTTTTATAACAAAATACAAATAATGCGTCCAGCAATAATGTGTTTTTTTAGATTTGGAACAACTTAACGGTGAGCAAATGATGACAGAATTTTCATTTTCAGGTAAACTATCCCTTTAAATCAAAAGAGTGTCACAGTCATTCCCAAACTCCCATACTACTCCAGGTTTACATAATCTGGCGGCCCCTCAGAAACATCCAGGATGGGAGACAAATAAAGCTACTAATGCATGTTGCCAATGCAGATTGGACATTGTGAGATCATCTCCAATTACCCCGCAGTGTTTGTGTATCTCATTACATCCACAGGAAATGGCTCACATTCACGTGGCTTTGGTTATTGGCTCCTAATGGCTTCTTGCAGATCACATACCCACATCCTCTAAATATCCCTCACAGGTCCTAATGTGCTTCAGGGAATCAACAGGGCCTGTCTGAGGTTCAGGGACGCTACAGCGCGAGATCAATACAGACTTCAGCATCCTTTAATTCTCAAGCCGGATATCGATCGCGAGGCAGATGGGAAGCGGGGATTGTCCCACCTCGCATGCCATAGGTGTCTGAAAAGAGAGAGACAGAGGCATGTAGACAGATAATAACCATTGATGTGTACCCAGTAACAAAGTGAAATGTCAATAAAACATATTTGTGAGATACGCGGTGACTCTTTTAGAGTGTGTACGTGTTCCTAACCTGTATATCTGAAGGTAAGGATGCATTATAGTTAAAAAGGTCTAGCAAAAAGACTGACATCTGCGTTCATGACAGATTCGCAATAACGGCTACTGTCTGGTTTGAGGAGATAAAAACTGAGATGATGCAAGAATGTGCCATTTTGAAGAAATAAAGTCATTAATCCCTTGTCAAGCAACATACTGACGAAATACACACAGAGAGCCCAGTATAGATGTGGCACCTAAAATGAGAGACAAATCTCTGAAGAAATGTGTCATCCTTCTCTTATCTTTAAGATTAAGCAGATTAAGTTGAAATCCTTGCTTATGCATCTGCCTCCTTTCCCTGGAACGCAGCGTTAGCATGTATGGGTAACTTCCTGTATGACGATGAGGAGAAGAAAAAACAACTTCTTTTCCAAAGTGATTTCTCCAAATGTATGAGCCACACTTGAGATCGGCACACTGACTTAAACTGGCAGGTGGCATCGGTGCCTGAGGGAGATGTGACATCTCCTCAATCTGACAAAGCCCACACGGGCTCAGATCTGACACTGGCAGAGGAACAAACTTGTAAACACGTATGTTCCTGTTGCTCGCTGACGCTGCTTGCAAGCGCCATGGGATCTTGAACTTTTTTGTTGTGACATTTTGTATACAGGTGAAACAATACACCCACAGAGATCTTTTTTTTGCTGTGATGGACACAACTGAAGGAGGAGTCCTGGCTTGAGAGGATATAATGATAGATTGTGCTCCACAACGTGCTCAGGGAACAGAAGTTATATGACCTTCAGCTTGCTTTATTTTTGTCGTGGACCACAAAGACAGCTAGTTTAACTCTGTCCCCGCCATTCAGGGAATTTTCTGACTTTCCATGCTTCCCCTGGTATATGGTAGGAGGCATTATTAAACAACATCTGAAAGAGAACTGAATGTCTGTATCAAAACACAAGCAAAGAACAACCATAAACAAGTGATCACATATGTAAATGCATATGTAAAATAATGTGATCATAAAACCTTAAAGGTGCCATAGAATGGAAAGCTGTTTTTACCTTGGAATAGTTGAATAATAACACTTCTGTAAATGGACATGACATATCGTGAGCTTCAAACACCATTGTTTTCTCCTTCTTGTGTAAATCTAGTGTTTGCAAAAAACCACTGAAAAATAGGCCAAATCCAACATAACACAGACTATGACGTTATAGTCTCGGAATCATAATTGCACCCCAATATTTGCATCGCCCAATCATCAGAAGTTCTGCGGGTAGGCTATTGTGAAAATACAAAGCGAGGACAATAGCCAAAATGGCAGATTACAGGAATAAATGTTATGTTCCATGTTGTGCAGGGGATGTTAAGTGCAGGGGTGAGTTGGTGTTTGTACTTAGAAAGGCATGGAAAAAAAAAAAAATTCTAATAAAATAAAACGAGCCACTGAAGGGACACGGTTAGCTTCTTGTTAGCGGTAGCCTGTTACATTGCAGTACATAAGATTTCACTTACCACATAAACAGAGTTTAGGCCCCGATCACACCGAACGTGGTTTTTATGTCTGAAAACGCGAGGCACACTGCATTTTTTTTGGTTATTTTATGTATTTTTTTTTCTCCATTTATATTGCTAGGCAACGACCAAAACAGCTGTCCTGTCAGTCAAATCAAAGGATTATAGCGCGAGCGCTCTAAAATCTTTGTTTTTTGCTGTTCAGTAAACTGTCAAACCTTACAAAATACAGCTCCGGGTTACCCGCGACAGACACCAAAATTTTCTCCTCCGTTATTGCAGTCTCCGGACTTTGTAAGCAACGGCAAACTTTCGTCACCACAACAGAAGGCCCGCCTCTCCATTCATTCGATTGGACAAAGAAAAGAAAAAAAAGCGAATGATGTCAGGCGTTTTTCCGCTTAGAGTTGCTTTTTTTTTTTCAACTTCAGGTGCTCAGAGCGCTTCTGCAAAAACGCGAGGCACCCGGGGCGCATAATCAGCAAGCAAAAAGCTCACTGCCAACAGAAAACAATTTTAAAAAGGCACCTCTCACTGCAAAAATGCGTTCTGTCTGATCGGGGCCTAAGGAGAGATGAATGCACGGACGAAGGCGAATGATTTGCAGATCCTGATCACCGCTGACAAGCATCTAATCTTGTCAAATGTGCTAAGTACTGCTGCTGTAGTATAATGTTACACAGAGCATCACAAATCTCAAAAAAATTATCATACATTCAAAACGGCAGTTTCAATGCCCCGCATATTAATAGCAGCTCGAGCTCTGTGATTAAATATATTTTTTCCTCCATGTGTTTCCTTACTGCTGTGAAAGCTAAATGAGCTGCTCTGTGAAACAGCCAATCAGAGCAGAGCTCATCATTATTATTCATGAACCTTCCAAATAAGGCAATAACAGACCATTTCATTCTAGAGACAAATCCTATGGTTGTAAATGGACTTGGAAAACGGTTTCTGGAGATTTTTTGCCTTTACCTAAGCCATATAGCTTCTAAGATATCAGAGAACAATTTAAAATATTGTATCAATATATTCTATGGCACCTTTAAATTGTATGAATTCATGCATATTAGCAACCAATTTGGCAAAAAGTAAAAAAAATACAAATTTTTAAACATTTTGTCATGTTTGACCACTATTACACCGAAATTTAAAATGGCCAACACCCAGTATGGCCACTGTAGGAACACTGTATCATTGGTCTCTGAATGCTCCCTCAGAAATCTAAAGCAATCACAAAGAGAGTGACACAAGAGACATGAGACACAATCAGTTCCTTGGTTATAAATTCAGAAAAGCCAGTCTTTAATTGCAGTTACACAGCCCTGCACCACTTACAAGCACTGCGGAAATGCTGTAAACTGTTATTATGGACGGCAAATAAATGTGTTGCTTACGTGAGCTGTGTGAAACAAGCTTTAGACAGACCACCTCTGATTGTCTCCATTACGGCTAAAAGATCATCCGACTACTAATCAATCACAGAAATGAGCAGCAGCGCGGCGGGTCAGCAGAGAGATGTGCAGATGCACCTATAATGAGAAGCGGAAGGACAACAGGGAGCCGTTGCTGTTCTTGATGGATGAACACGAGTTAGTTAACAACAAGTGAATCTGTAAGAAGAATGATCCCCTTGAACAACCTAGCGGGAGGAACGACACAGTGCCATTGTTTTGCATTTCTCCTTGTTGCACCTGATAACTCTCTGGGCCTCTGTTCCACTCTTCAATCTGAAGTAGTTGTCGATAGTGGTTAACATGTTGTCAATAGAGATGTTCAGCTTGAAGTACTACTGTACAAACCGGAACATAGTTATCACTTTCAGCCATGGGATTGCTTAAGAATTTCTCAAGGGTTTTATAAACAAACTAGTGCTTTTTGATTTATGAGTAAAATAAGGTCTGTGGCAATCATTTATTGAGCAGGCTTTCACTTTTTGTTTTACGACATAAATTAGTGGTGGATGAAGTACAAATCAAGGACTTGAGTAAAAGTACAGCTAATGATATACTGTATTTCAAGAGTCAGACAAACAATTCAGTTCGCATCAGATCAGTCCAGTTTGCAAACGAATTGCTCGGTATGATGTGCAAAGCGATTCAACGGATATATTATAAAAAAAAATGAGATGGTTTATAAATCAAGCATGTTCATTTCTTTAATTCGAAATAGCAAGAAACTATGTTTTTATGAGATATGGTAGACTAAGAGGTAAAATATTATGATTTGGAATTAACTAAAAAATAAGTTTGCAAAATCAGACTGGACTGGAGTTAAGCCAAAAAATTTACTCACCCTCTGTCATGACGTGCTGGGGATGAGGAGCCAGAAGGAAACACAAGGTGCAGGGAGTAACCAAAAAAAAAAAAAAAAAAAAAAAAAAAAAAAAATTAATAAAACAAACTGAAATCCAGGGACACAAACAAACACAACGTAACTTTAAGACCGGACAAGGAAACTGAGGGAACAAACAACTTTTAAACAGAAGCAAAGGGGAGTGGCAACTTAACAAGACAGGTGTACACGATCAAGGTAACAAGGGGGAAATCCAAATATGGGCATAAGGAGAAACCAAGGCAAACTAAACACAAGGAGGAGACAACGGAATAAACCAAAACATATGAAGTCACTGACAAACAGTCCATAAACCTGACACCCTCCGGCCATCTAAGACATAGGTGACCTTTCTCATTTATTAAAACAGAAAAGAAGGTATTAAGCTGAAACCATGGTCCTTGGTGATTCATAAAATGCAAATCAATGGCTGGGTGTTTTTGAGAAATAAAAAAAACATCAAGGAACACAAAATTAATATCTGTGGCTCCTGACAATATATTAGGGTCTTATGGAGTGAATTGATTGGTCTGTGCAAGAAACTGAACATTATTTACAACATTACAACATTGATTAACTTGTAGATTTGTTTTGTTTGTACTGCAAACTGTTTCAGTCGCTTCAGTCCATGCACTAAAAAAAAACACTTGGCTGAGGCTCTGGATTGCAGGTAATAATGTTGTAAATAATCTTCAGTTTCCTGCACAGACTGATTGTTTTACATTGAAAGACCTCAATATATCATTAGAAGGCACAGGTATTAATTTTGTGTTCCTTGATATGCTTTTTATTTGTCAAAAATGAGCAGCTGCTGACTTGCATTTTATGAATCACCAAAGACCACAGTTTCAGCTAAAATCTAAAAATCTTCATTGCTGTTCTACTGAACCATTGTGTTGTTATAAAATGTAAGGTGATATGTTTCTACAACCCCAATTCCAGAAAAGTTGGAACATTTCATGAAATGCCATAAAATCAAGAATATGTTATGTGTTTATTCTCTTTAACCTTTATTTAATTGATTATAGTACAAAGAAAAAAATTCCATTTATGTTCATTTTCCCAGAAACAAGCTGAAATGTGGACACATATCTGAGATGAGCTCTGGTCCAGAGAACCCCATTGGATCACTGCATAGAACTGATGTATATCTTTCTGCTAGAGTAACAGCAATTCAAGTTGCATTTATTGATGCAGCTGCAGATTGTGTTACGTGACAGCAGTTTTCCAAAGTACTCCTGAGCCCATTTGGCTATATTTAACACCGCAGCATGATGTTTTCTTATGCAATCTGAGGGCTCAAAGGTCATGCATATTCACCTGAGGTGTCTTGCCTTGCCCTACACAGACTGACATTTCTCTGGGTTCCCTGAATATTTTCACAATATTATGTGTGGTAGTTGGTGAAAGACCTAAATCCTTTGTGATTTTCTATTAAGAAACATAATTTTTGATTTGTTCGACACTTTTTGCATGAAAAGTGATGAGATCCAACTTCCTTTACAAAGACTAAAATTCTCCTTTTATACACAAAAACATGATTTCCTCAACTATTTCGATTCGCCTGCTTACTGTGAATTGTTTCAAAATAGTTTATTTTGGATATTCTATAATATGATATCAACGTACTTGAAAATGTAACTTTTTTTAATTGTATGAAATCATGCAAATTAACAACCAATTCACCAAAATGTGAACTAGCTTCAAATTGCCATAAGAGTATGAATCCATTCTAACAGTAAAAGTAATGAAAATAATAATTTCTAAACATTTTGTCATGTTTGACCACTAAGTGGCGCTGATCCAAAACATGTCAAGTACCTTCAACGTTGCCAAGTCCGTGGAATTGGGCTATTTTAATAGTCGTTAATGACCTGAAATACAAATTTGCCAGGGGAACCCAGACAAAAAAAAAAAAAAACAACATAAAACATGATTTTTAATGGGGGACCCCCCTCAAAACGCGATTGGGCTAGTTTTGGGCTAGTTTTGCGTAGCAACTGGATGGGTTTTGTTGTGAAAACCTGGCAACCCTGAGCAACTTGCATTTGGACAAAACAGAATATTATCCAAAGACATGATCCAACTTTGTTTGCAAAGACTGAAATGCTTTTATACTTAAAAACATATCCTCAACTATTTCCATTCACCTGCTTACTGTGAATTGTTTCAAAACAGTTTAATTTGGATATTCTGTACCATTTTCACTTTTATTTTGCCTCTGTCCCAACTTTCTTGGAGTGTGTTGCAGCCATGAAAGTATGGTTATATTTACAAAATAATTGATTTTATGGCATTTCAAGAAACCTTTCTGGAATTGGGATTGTACATAAAGACAAACACCACAAAGACGTACAGTAAGCTCTCATGCCCTTATGTAGCAAAATTGCATAATGCAAGTTGTACAAAAAAGAGCACCATTTGAAATTTCCTGAGGCAACCCATGTTGAATTAGGCCTCTGGCTTAGCCTACAAATCGAGGTCATGACTGTACAGATCTATTCTCTATTCACAAACTCTTTGAATTTACTGTCTAGCATTAGCATGTGTAAATTACTCTACCTAGACTTAAAGGTGAAGTGTGAAAGTGCCAACATAATGGAATTTCAAACAGCTTACTTATATTTGTCTCTCCGTGACTCTGGCTTAGCAATTACACTCTTCTCCTCTGTGTAAACCCAAGACATTTCCAGACCTCGCTGGACATTTTATAATTTTTCAGGTTAAGCAGCAAATATGCAAATTCAGCTGGAAGTTTTTGATGATGCAGGACTCGCAGACAGCAGGACGCTTGAGAACCCTCCAGACCACATAAGCAATGGATAACAGCCAAGAAAATACTGAATAACAGTCAAGGCTGTCTACAAAAACCTTGCATTTCATACCATAAAAACACTGTTACAATAAATAATTTCATAATTATGTTTGCTTGGAATAGCCAACATACTGATATTCCATTTAAATATATTATTAATATTACTATTATAATGAGACTAACATTTCTGAATGCATCTCCTCCTAGAGATTTCAAGCTTTAGCCACCAAACTCACATCAGACCTTCAGACTCTTAGTGTGCTATATTTTGTCTAACATTCTAGCAACATGTTAAAAACATGCTTGCAATGATAAATCATGCTAGCATTTTGTTAAAACATGTTAAAGCATAACAACCCTGCTGAAAAAAACAGCATATGCTTGTTAGGTATGTTTTGGTGCTGGGATACTGGTTTTAGCTGGTTTATGCTGGTCCTTTGCTGGTTTACACTAGCCCTTTGCTGGTTTATGCTGGTCCTTGACCAGCAACATGGCCAGCATAAACCAGCAAAGGACCAGCATTAACCAGCAAAGGACCAGCATAAACCAGTAAAGGACCAGCATTAACCAGCAAAGGACCAGCATTAACCAGCAAAGGACCAGCATAAACCAGTAAAGGACCAGTTTAAACTAGCAAAGGACCAGCATAAACCAGCAAAGGACCAGCATTAACCAGCAAAGGACCAGCATAAACCAGTAAAGGAAGAGCTTAAACTAGCAAAGGACTAGCATAAACCAGCAAAGGACCAGCATTAACCAGCAAAGGACCAGCATAAACCAGTAAAGGAAGAGCTTAAACTAGCAAAGGACCAGCATAAACCAGCAAAGGACCAGCATAAACCAGCAAAAGACCAGCATAAACCAGTAAAGGAAGAGCTTAAACTAGCAAAGGACCAGCATAAACCAGCAAAGGACCAGCATAAACCAGTAAAGGAAGAGCTTAAACTAGCAAAGGACCAGCATAAACCCGCAAAGGACCAGCATAAACCAGTAAAGGAAGAGCTTAAACTAGCAAAGGACCAGCATAAACCAGCAAAGGACCAGCATAAACCAGTAAAGGAAGAGCTTAAACTAGCAAAGGACCAGCATAAACCAGCAAAGGACCAGCATAAACCAGTAAAGGAAGAGCTTAAACTAGCAAAGGACCAGCATAAACCAGCAAAGGACCAGCATAAACCAGCAAAGGACCATCTTAAACCAGTAAAGGACCAGCTTAAACTAGCAAAGGACCAGCATAAACCAGCAAAAGACCAGCATAAACCAGCAAAGGGCCAGCATAAACCAGCAAAGGACCAGCATAAACCAGCAAATGACCAGTTTAAACCAGCAAAGGACCAGCATAAACCAGCAAAGGACCAGCATAAACCAGCAAAGGACCAGCATTAACCAGCAAAGGACCAGCATAAACCAGTAAAGGACCAGCATAAACCAGTAAAGGACCAGCTTAAACTAGGAAAGGACCAGCATAAACCAGCAAAAGGCCAGCATAAACCAGCAAAGGGCCAGCATAAACCAGCAAAGGACCAGCATAAACCAGCAAATGACCAGTTTAAACCAGCAAAGGACCAGCATAAACCAGCAAAGGACCAGCATAAACCAGCAAAGGACCAGCATAAACCAGCAAAGGACCAGCATAAACCAGCAAAGGACCAGCATTAACCAGCAAAGGACCAGCATAAACCAGTAAAGGACCAGCATAAACCAGTAAAGGACCAGCTTAAACTAGGAAAGGACCAGCATAAACCAGCAAAAGGCCAGCATAAACCAGCAAAGGGCCAGCATAAACCAGTAAATGACCAGCATAAACCAGCAAATGACCATCTTAAACCAGTAAATGACCAGCATAAACTAGCAAATGACCAGCATAAACCAGCAAAGGACCAGCTTAAACTAGAAAAGGGCCAGCATAAACCAGTAAATGACCAGCATAAACCAGCAAATGACCATCTTAAACCAGCAAAGGACCAGCATTAACTAGCAAAAGACCAGCATAAACCAGCAAAGGACCAGCATAATTCAGCAAAGGACCATCTTAAACCAGCAAAGGACCAGCATTAACCAGCAATGGGCCAGCATAAACAAGCAAAGGACCAGCATAAACCAGCAAAGGTCCAGCATAAACCAGCAAAGGACAAGCTTAAACCAGCAAAGGACCAGCATAAACCAGCAAAGGACAAGCTTAAACCAGCAAAGGACCAGCATAAACCAGCAAAGGACCAACTTAAACCAGCAAAGGACCAGCTTAAACTAGCAAAGGACCAGCATAAACCAGGAAAGGACCAGCTTAAACCAGCAAAGGACCAGCATAAACTAGCAAAGGACCAGCATAAACCAGCAAAGGACCATCTTAAACTAGCAAAGGACCAGCATAAACCAGCAAAGGACCAGCATAAACCAGCAAAGGACCAGCATAAACCAGCAAAGGACCAGCATAAACCAGCAAAGGACCAGCATTAACCAGCAAAGGACCAGCATAAACCAGCAAAGGAACAGCATAAACCAGTAAAGGACCATCTTAAACTAGCAAAGGACCAGCATAAACCAGCAAAAGACCAGCATAAACCAGCAAAAGACCAGCATAAACCAGCAAAGGGCCAGCATAAACCAGCAAAGGACCAGCATAAACCAGCAAATGACCAGTTTAAACCAGCAAAGGACCAGCATAAACCAGCAAAGGACCAGCATAAACCAGCAAAGGACCAGCATTAACCAGCAAAGGACCAGCATAAACCAGTAAAGGACCAGCATAAACCAGTAAAGGACCAGCTTAAACTAGGAAAGGACCAGCATAAACCAGCAAAAGGCCAGCATAAACCAGCAAAGGGCCAGCATAAACCAGTAAATGACCAGCATAAACCAGCAAATGACCATCTTAAACCAGTAAATGACCAGCATAAACTAGCAAATGACCAGCATAAACCAGCAAAGGACCAGCTTAAACTAGAAAAGGGCCAGCATAAACCAGTAAATGACCAGCATAAACCAGCAAATGACCATCTTAAACCAGCAAAGGACCAGCATTAACTAGCAAAAGACCAGCATTAACCAGCAAAGGACCAGCATAATTCAGCAAAGGACCATCTTAAACCAGCAAAGGACAAGCATAAACCAGCAAAAGGCCAGCATAAACCAGCAAAGGACCAGCTTAAACCAGCATAGGACCATCTTAAACCAGCAAAGGACCATCTTAAACTAGCAAAGGACCAGCATAAACCAGCAAAGGTCCAGCATAAACCAGCAAAGGACAAGCTTAAACCAGCAAAGGACCAGCATAAACCAGCAAAGGACAAGCTTAAACCAGCAAAGGACCAGCATAAACCAGCAAAGGACCAACTTAAACCAGCAAAGGACCAGCTTAAACTAGCAAAGGACCAGCATAAACCAGGAAAGGACCAGCTTAAACTAGCAAAGGACCAGCATAAACTAGCAAAGGACCAGCATAAACCAGCAAAGGACCATCTTAAACTAGCAAAGGACCAGCATAAACCAGCAAAGGACCAGCATAAACCAGCAAAGGACCAGCATAAACCAGCAAAGGACCAGCATTAACCAGCAAAGGACCAGCATAAACCAGCAAAGGACCAGCTTAAACTAGCAAAGGACCAGCATAAACCAGGAAAGGACCAGCTTAAACCAGCAAAGGACCAGCATAAACTAGCAAAGGACCAGCATAAACCAGCAAAGGACCATCTTAAACTAGCAAAGGACCAGCATAAACCAGCAAAGGACCAGCATAAACCAGCAAAGGACCAGCATAAACCAGCAAAGGACCAGCATAAACCAGCAAAGGACCAGCATTAACCAGCAAAGGACCAGCATAAACCAGCAAAGGAACAGCATAAACCAGTAAAGGACCATCTTAAACTAGCAAAGGACCAGCATAAACCAGCAAAAGACCAGCATAAACCAGCAAAGGGCCAGCATAAACCAGCAAAGGACCAGCATAAACCAGCAAATGACCAGTTTAAACCAGCAAAGAACCAGCATAAACCAGCAAAGGACCAGCATAAACCAGCAAAGGACCAGCATTAACCAGCAAAGGACCAGCATAAACCAGTAAAGGACCAGCTTAAACTAGCAAAGGACCAGCATAAACCAGCAAAAGACCAGCATAAACCAGCAAAGGGCCAGCATAAACCAGTAAAGGACCAGTATAAACCAGCAAATGACCATCTTAAACCAGTAAAGGACCAGCATAAACTAGCAAATGACCAGCATAAACCAGCAAAGGACCAGCTTAAACTAGCAAAGGACCAGCTTAAACTAGCAAAGGACCAGCTTAAACTAGCAAAGGACCAGCATAAACTAGCAAAGGACCAGCTTAAACTAGTAAAGGACCAGCATCAACCAGCAAAGGACCAGCATAAACTAGCAAAGGACCATCTTAAACCAGCAAAGGACCAGCATAAACCAGCAAAGGACCAGCTTAAACCAGCAAAGGACCAGCATAAACCAGCAAAGGACCAGCTTAAACCAGCAAAGGACCAGCATAAACCAGCAAAGGACCAGCTTAAACCAGCAAAGGACCAGCTTAAACCAGCAAAGGACCAGCTTAAACCAGCAAAGGACCAACTTAAACCAGCAAAGGACCAACTTAAACCAGCAAAGGACCAGCATAAACCAGCAAAGGACCAGCTTAAACCAGCAAAGGACCAGCATAAACCAGCAAAGGACCAGCATAAACCAGCAAAGGACCAGCTTAAACCAGCAAAGGACCAGCTTAAACCAGCAAAGGACCAGCATAAACCAGCAAAGGACCAGCATAGACCAGCAAAGGACCATCTTAAACTAGCAAAGGACCAGCATAAACCAGCAAAGGACCAGCATAAACCAGCAAAGGACCAGCTTAAACCAGCAAAGGACCAGCATAAACCAGCAAAGGACAAGCATAAACCAGCAAAAGGCCAGCATAAACCAGCAAAGGACCAGCTTAAACCAGCATAGGACCATCTTAAACCAGCAAAGGACCATCTTAAACTAGCAAAGGACCAGCATAAACCAGCAAAGGTCCAGCATAAACCAGCAAAGGACAAGCTTAAACCAGCAAAGGACCAGCATAAACCAGCAAAGGACAAGCTTAAACCAGCAAAGGACCAGCATAAACCAGCAAAGGACCAACTTAAACCAGCAAAGGACCAGCTTAAACTAGCAAAGGACCAGCATAAACCAGGAAAGGACCAGCTTAAACTAGCAAAGGACCAGCATAAACTAGCAAAGGACCAGCATAAACCAGCAAAGGACCATCTTAAACTAGCAAAGGACCAGCATAAACCAGCAAAGGACCAGCATAAACCAGCAAAGGACCAGCATAAACCAGCAAAGGACCAGCATTAACCAGCAAAGGACCAGCATAAACCAGCAAAGGACCAGCTTAAACTAGCAAAGGACCAGCATAAACCAGGAAAGGACCAGCTTAAACCAGCAAAGGACCAGCATAAACTAGCAAAGGACCAGCATAAACCAGCAAAGGACCATCTTAAACTAGCAAAGGACCAGCATAAACCAGCAAAGGACCAGCATAAACCAGCAAAGGACCAGCATAAACCAGCAAAGGACCAGCATAAACCAGCAAAGGACCAGCATTAACCAGCAAAGGACCAGCATAAACCAGCAAAGGAACAGCATAAACCAGTAAAGGACCATCTTAAACTAGCAAAGGACCAGCATAAACCAGCAAAAGACCAGCATAAACCAGCAAAGGGCCAGCATAAACCAGCAAAGGACCAGCATAAACCAGCAAATGACCAGTTTAAACCAGCAAAGAACCAGCATAAACCAGCAAAGGACCAGCATAAACCAGCAAAGGACCAGCATTAACCAGCAAAGGACCAGCATAAACCAGTAAAGGACCAGCTTAAACTAGCAAAGGACCAGCATAAACCAGCAAAAGACCAGCATAAACCAGCAAAGGGCCAGCATAAACCAGTAAAGGACCAGTATAAACCAGCAAATGACCATCTTAAACCAGTAAAGGACCAGCATAAACTAGCAAATGACCAGCATAAACCAGCAAAGGACCAGCTTAAACTAGCAAAGGACCAGCTTAAACTAGCAAAGGACCAGCTTAAACTAGCAAAGGACCAGCATAAACTAGCAAAGGACCAGCTTAAACTAGTAAAGGACCAGCATCAACCAGCAAAGGACCAGCATAAACTAGCAAAGGACCATCTTAAACCAGCAAAGGACCAGCATAAACCAGCAAAGGACCAGCTTAAACCAGCAAAGGACCAGCATAAACCAGCAAAGGACCAGCTTAAACCAGCAAAGGACCAGCATAAACCAGCAAAGGACCAGCTTAAACCAGCAAAGGACCAGCTTAAACCAGCAAAGGACCAGCTTAAACCAGCAAAGGACCAACTTAAACCAGCAAAGGACCAACTTAAACCAGCAAAGGACCAGCATAAACCAGCAAAGGACCAGCTTAAACCAGCAAAGGACCAGCATAAACCAGCAAAGGACCAGCATAAACCAGCAAAGGACCAGCTTAAACCAGCAAAGGACCAGCTTAAACCAGCAAAGGACCAGCATAAACCAGCAAAGGACCAGCATAGACCAGCAAAGGACCATCTTAAACTAGCAAAGGACCAGCATAAACCAGCAAAGGACCAGCATAAACCAGCAAAGGACCAGCTTAAACCAGCAAAGGACCAGCATAAACCAGCAAAGGACCATCTTAAACTAGCAAAGGACCAGCATAAACTAGCAAAGGACCAGCATAAACCAGCAAAGGACCAGCATAAACCAGCAAAGGACCATCTTAAACTAGCAAAGGACCAGCATAAACCAGCAAAGGACCAGCATAAACCAGCAAAGGACCATCTTAAACTAGCAAAGGACCAGCATAAACCAGCAAAGGACCAGCATAAACCAGCAAAGGACCATCTTAAACTAGCAAAGGACCAGCATAAACCAGCAAAGGACCAGCATAAACCAGCAAAGGACCAGCATAAACTAGCAAAGGACCAGCATAAACCAGCAAAGGACCAGCATAAACCAGCAAAAGACCAGCATAAACCAGCAAAGGGCCAGCATAAACCAGTAAAGGACCAGTATAAACCAGCAAATGACCATCTTAAACCAGTAAAGCACCAGCATAAACTAGCAAATGACCAGCATAAACCAGCAAAGGACCAGCATAAACCAGCAAAGGACCAGCATAAACCAGCAAAGGACCATCTTAAACTAGCAAAGGACCAGCATAAACCAGCAAAGGACCAGCATAAACCAGCAAAGGACCAGCTTAAACCAGCAAAGGACCAGCATAAACCAGCAAAGGACCATCTTAAACTAGCAAAGGACCAGCATAAACCAGCAAAGGACCAGCATAAACCAGCAAAGGACCAGCATAAACTAGCAAAGGACCAGCATAAACCAGCAAAGGACCAGCATAAACCAGCAAAGGACCATCTTAAACTAGCAAAGGACCAGCATAAACCAGCAAAGGACCAGCATAAACCAGCAAAGGACCAGCATAAACCAGCAAAGGACCAGCATAAACTAGCAAAGGACCAGCTTAAACCAGCAAAGGACCAGCATAAACCAGCAAAGGACCAGCATAAACCAGCAAAGGACCAGCTTAAACCAGCAAAGGACCAGCTTAAACCAGCAAAGGACCAGCATAAACCAGCAAAGGACCAGCATAGACCAGCAAAGGACCATCTTAAACTAGCAAAGGACCAGCATAAACCAGCAAAGGACCAGCATAAACCAGCAAAGGACCAGCTTAAACCAGCAAAGGACCAGCATAAACCAGCAAAGGACCATCTTAAACTAGCAAAGGACCAGCATAAACCAGCAAAGGACCAGCATAAACCAGCAAAGGACCAGCATAAACTAGCAAAGGACCAGCATAAACCAGCAAAGGACCAGCATAAACCAGCAAAGGACCATCTTAAACTAGCAAAGGACCAGCATAAACCAGCAAAGGACCAGCATAAACCAGCAAAGGACCAGCATAAACCAGCAAAGGACCAGCATAAACTAGCAAAGGACCAGCATAAACCAGCAAAGGACCATCTTAAACCAGCAAAGGACCAGCATAAACCAGCATACCAGCATCAAAATCTACCTAACCAGCGTATGCTGTTTTTTTTAACAGGGATATATGTGAAATATCCATTAAAAAAACTCAAGCTTTTTAAAAATACTTAAAACTTTAAAGTTAGGCTTTCCCAAGCCAACCAGTTTGTCTACAAACTCTCTAGCATGTAAATGATGTCATCCTCTATTTGGATTTAAAAATACATCATTCTGTGCCTGTTTTTTTGTCATTAATAAATAGTAAAAAAGACTTCTGCACTTACTTACATCTCAGCTACAGGATGTCTTCTCTGCTCCTCTATGTCCTTCTCGTGCAGTAGGTTGGCTTGTCATTCATGAGCTTGTAGTTATGGAGCCTGGAGGATCTAAATATAGAAAAGACATTGTTGGTATTTCACAGGTGCAGCTCACCTTGCTCCATCCAGGTCAGTGTGATGGACATGGCCTCAGGAAATTCTGAGTTGTCAAACTGGAGGATGGACAAGAGGGGAGTTAAATATTGAAGAGGAGTCCAGCTGTATAGAGTCTTGTTACTAAGGGAAATGTTTTCAACCAACTAAAGAAACACCTAAGTCCATCAACCTGCAAGTAATGAGAGGTTGAACACAACATTGCTCCAAAAAAAAAAAACTCAAAGAATTTCATCACAACTTGACAAGTTCTGCAATTTCACAAGTTGCTGTGAGCAGTGCGAAGCTCAGTGCAAATCAGTTAGAAATGTCTAATTTATTCATTAGTGTGCCCTTAAAAACCTCACAGATCTGAAAGGATTCAGTTGAAGGAAAAAAGAAGAAAGATGCTTCAAAGCCATCCTCAAAAATCCTTGCTGGAACATGGCTAAAAAAGGCAAGTAGTGTTGAAGATTTATAGAAACTTTAGAATATCGAAGGGAAATCCAAACTCTGTGTGTGATGTCAGGCCCAGAGGGCACATGTTTTGACACAGATATCCTTAAATTAATCAGCTAGCACTTCTCAGACTTTCTCTACAGAGATAGCCTACAGTAGAGTTGCATTAGAGCTGATTTGATATGACAGAATCAAACAGATGCTCCCACATCAACATTATTCATTGTCACAGCTGTACATTACATGGATCTGAGTGGAGGACTATTGGCTTTGATTTATTTTAAGAACTGTGAATCTGACTGTTTTCTCAGTTTATAAAGAATTTTACTGTACTTTTTGCTTGCTGATTGTGATAAAACTTGAATTCTTTATAAAATACACAGTGCTTTTAAGCAAGTTACTTTTAAAAGCAATGCATTACAGTATTGAGTTACTGCCTAAAAAAGTAACTAATTAAGTTACTTAGTTACTTTTTATGGAAAGTAATGTGTTTGGCAACTTTGGCGTTACTTTTTAAATCTTTGCAGGGCTTGCTTGTTTGTTTTTAATATAAAAAGTTCTATTTTTGTCAAATGTAAAAGCCTTTTCACACCAAAAGCCTCAGGTTTAGAGAAAAGTAAATTAATGTCTGTACAGTAGACCTCAGAAGAAAAGATGTCAACTCTTCAACAATAAACAAAAAAAGGAAAACAAATGTTGGATTATCTAGAGTAATTTTTGCTTATTAGTATGGATGAATTGGATCATCGAAGGTCGATGAAAGACATCGGTTAATAAAATGGGATTAAATACATACAGGATACTTGTATTACTTAACATATTTAATTATTGCAGGTTTGCGTTGAATTCCACTGTTTTTATTCATTTTGAGGAAAACAAATGTTTTTTTAGTGAGTGAGATGAATTAATGCATGTACACATTTATTCTAGAACTAAAGTAACAGGTGTTACTTATTTGATAAAGTCAATTAAAAAGTAATGCGTTACTTTACTAGTTACTTGGAAAAAGTAATATTATTTTGTAACTCGCGTTACTTGTAATGCATTACCCCCAACACTGCTTGTAAGATTACTTACAAATTATAGTATGTTACTAATTGAGGTAACTCGTTTTAGGTAAAGTAATCTGACTACTTTTTAGATTTCTTTTAGATTACCCCCAAATCAGAAGCATGGTGCAAGAAGTACATTAAATGATATATTACGTCAAGTTTTCCAGCCTAGTGTTTGTGTGAGTGGTATGAGTTTAATGAAAAATGAATAATTACATAATAAAAAATTTTGAATTAAAATGACTCATTTTTAAAATCGTTCAAAATAAAAACAAATGAAATATTTTATTTGTTTACCTGCATGTCATGTGACCATAACCAACATCAGAGAATCAAAGAACATGAAAATGTGTATAGTACTTAGGCACATATCAACGCTGTATATATTATATTGTGTTGATATGTGCCTAAATTAAGGATCAATACAAAACATCTGAATGCAAAATGGATTTGTAGTAAAACTTTAGAAATGTACTTATAAAAGTTGAAAAGCTCTCGATCCATGCTGTGAAGGTTTAAAATATGAATAAAATATGAAATATAGGAGTTAAACAAACCATTAAGTAAATAATGGCATTTAACCTGAATTATTTGAATTTTTTTTTAAATCATTTAGATAATAGCCTATTTAAGCAAAAGTGGCAAATCTGCAAGCTTTACTTTTACTGTTTCAGTGAGCGTACTTAATAAGCAGTCATTCAAGTTAAAAGAGGTACAGATAAAATATGCAAAATGGGTTAGATTGTATACATTTGCTGGTTTGCGATGCCAATACTTCACTATTCATTGTAAGGTAGGGCCCCAAAATTATCCTGCTTAGAGCCCCCGGCCGGCCCTGTATATACATGCATGATATTTGACGTGTGATAAATATTTCTAAAGCTGTTTTAGGTGATACCCTTTTCTCTCACTCGAAACATCAGCACTCTCTGAGCTCTCAAAACAGATGGTGCTTTTTTAAACTGAATTTCACAAGCAAAGACACATATTTAAACACAGCAGGAGTCCAGAGAAATAAGAGAAGAACAGCTTCTCCAAAGACAGAGAAAGAAAAACAAACAATTAAACAAACTAACAAAATGCAAGGTTGAATGAATGGTAATGTCGATTACAGAATGAGTACAGAATAAAATTTAAAAAATATATTTATATAATTAAACAAAAATATTTTGAAGTAGTATTTATTTTTATATTTTCTTTTTTTTTACTTCAATTTTAGTGCAAGTAGTACTCCTTTTTAAATGTGCATTTGTCATTTCCTTTTTTTTCTATAGCTTCAATTTTAGTAATTTACTTGCCAAAGCAACATTTCTGATTTTAACTGCTTTAAACCTACAAAAATACAATCTCTCTCTCTCTCTCTCTCTCTCTCTCTCTCTCTCTCTCTCTCTCTCTCTCTCTCTCTCTCTCTCATTAGAGAATGTGATCTTTGAATGTTAAGGGTTAATCAGATGGAGGAAGAGCATTTCTGCAGAACTTCCCCAACCACTAAATTATTAATCGTTCGTTAATTGTAACAACTGCTCAGGCGAATCAAAGTCTGGTGAACTCAAATGCACCCTGTTGTAATAAGTTAAATGTATAAAATAAATGAAAATTGATTTATTACAATAAATAAAAGGGATTGTACAGCTTACAATTTTGTATGACTTCAGAAGACAAGTGCATATGTCATATGGACCACCTTTATGATGCTTTAATGGTGCTTTATTGCTTTTTAGAGATTGTCAGTACAGTATAACTCAGCATCCACTTTAGATGTCAACAGAAGCTTAGACTTTCTGCTTAAGATCTCACTTTGCAACTGACGTAAGAATGAAAACAATATGTTGGAACAACATGAGAGTGAGAGACGCTTTTGAAAGCATGATTTTTGGCTAACACCTTACACTCCTGGCTAGGAATAATGTTTACACTAGTATAATGTACTATGCATAAAGGAGGAGTGTGATGTTTAGTCACAAACTGACCACACCAACAGTAGAGAGAGGGTCCTCTGGAGTTTACTGCCTCTCCATCACTGCTTTACTGCCCCCAGACGGCGCTAAATATTTTATACGATGTGTTCTACGTTAGAAATGAGTGGCATTATTTATGGAAAGGCCTGCAGAGCTCCATCACGAGGCCACATAATATATGGGCCGCCACTCCAATATCGCCCCTCTCCACTGAGAGAGCAACACTCAGAGAAGGATAAATAATGGAAAGGGTATTATTGGAGTGACCGGCAATTTAAATTTGCTTTCTAAAGCCGAGATGGACATCCTAATATTTGCATACAAAGACAAAAAGTCAAATTGACCTGGAAAAGATTTCCTTTTTCCCGAAAATACTAGTTAATGTTATTGCATTGGACTCAAACTTTCTGACTTTGTTCACACAGGGTATAAGTACTTCTCATACATTTTTTTTTCAATCATTATAAAAAAAATAAATAAAAACAAATTTGTGGGTTTTATTTCACCTAGTCACACTTGTGGTGTTCCGAGGTCAAAAATGACCGGACTCCAAACAATTGCCTATAAATCTTTCCTTTTAAAATATTATCACCAAATATTGAATTAATTCCTTTTGTCAACTTGTTTTCTTTCATTTAGAACTGGTTTTATGTTTCTATTTGCATCTGATTAATTGTATGCCTCTTTTATCAGAAAGTAGGTGCCTTGTTTTTTAAGTGAAATCTTTTTTTATTTATGAAAAATTTTCACAATATGAGATAAATTATGAAAAGTTGCACTGTTTATCACATTAGTGTGCTTTAATGTTTAATCAGAAAGTTAGATTTTTCATGCTTTTATTTTGTACAAAATTGCAAAAAGTCACACTTGTGGTGTTCCCGGTCAAAAATGACCGGACTCCAAACAATTGCCTATAAATCTTTCATTTTGCTATATTATCACCAAATATTGGATTCATTCTTTTTTTAAACTTCTTTTCTTTCATTTAGGACTGGTTTCGTGTTTCTATTTGCATCTGATTAACCTTAGGCCTAATTTATCCGAAAGTAGGTACTGTTTTTTGAGTGAAAAACTATTTTTTTATGAACAGTTTTCACAATATTAAACAAAAGATTTTACAAAATTTGCACGGTTTCTCACACTAGTGTGCTTTAATGTTTAATCAGAAAGTTTGCTTTTAAATGCTTTTATTTTGTACAAAATTGCAAAAAGTCACACTTGTGGTGTTCCCGGGTCAAAAATGACCGGACTCCAAACAATTGCTTATAAACCTTTAATTTTGCCATAATAATCACCAAATATTGGATTTACTCTTTTTGTCAACTTGTTTTCTTTCATTTAGGACTGGTTTTATGTTTCTATTTGTATCTGATTAATTGTAGGCCTCATTTATCCGAAAGTACATAGGTACCTCGTTTTTGAGTGAAAAATGAATTATGAATAATTTTCACAATATGAGATAAATAATTATGAAAATTTGCAGCTTATCACACTAGTGTACTTTAATGTTTAACCAGGAAGTTTGCTTTTAAATGCTTTTATTTTATACAAAATTGCCAAAGTACCACTTCTGGTGTTCCTGGTCAAAAATGACCAGACTCCAAACAATTATGATAATTATCACCAAATATTGGATTCATTCTTTTTAAAACTTGTTTTCTTTCATTTAAGACTGGTTTTGTGTTTCTATTTGCATCTGATTAATTGGGCAGTCCTAATTGAAAGAAAACCAGTGGTCAAAAAGATTGAATCCAATATTTGTAGAAAATCTAGCATAATAAGAGATTTATTAGCAATTGTTTGAAGTCTGGTCACTTCTGACCGGGAACACCACAAGTTTGAAAGGGATCCGAACACAACCAGAGGGCTAAAGGGATAGTTCACCACCATGGTGTTTCAAACTTGTATAACATTCTTTCTTTAATGGAACACACATGAAAAGTTTCATGCAACTTAGGTTTAAAAAAAAAAAAAAAAATGCATTGAATATCATAAAAGTAGTCCATAAACTATATTCCACCCAGTGCACAAATCACACATTGCACATGTGCCAAGAATTTCAGTGAATAACAACTTAAATTTCAGTCTGTTATTCACAAAGCTCTCTTAAAGCTTTATAAGACTTGAAATATTGTGTGCACAAAACACTTTTTAAACTTGTCATTCCAGATCCAAAGCATGCCTGTCATTCTTATGGATTACTGCCCAGGGCTGTGAGCTACAGTCCAGCCCTAATGTGTGACTGAAACTCATACTTTACCAAACAGCAGTGATGTAGGACTCACCTGCTGAGATGCTGCATGTTTAGGTTCAGATCGGCCCCTCAAAGACAGTGCGGTTCAGGCATGTTTGGCTGTAAGCCTGTTGTTATAAATAACCAAGTCTCTATAGACCCTACAGCTGCCCCCTAACATTCGCCATCCATCATCACCAACATCACACTAACTCCTGTTTATTGTAGCGGCTCAGTTGATGATGAGACTCTAGACTAGAGGTTCAGTCGTGTCAGGGTTCATCAAATATAAATTACATTTTAATCTTTTGTAATCTTCAGGGACTGGGCTTATTAAATCCCTCAGTAAACAGGTTTAAAAAAAAATACTTTAGCTGTATACTTCTTTGTATTGTATTAAATATATATATTTTTTGTATGATATATCTTCCAGTTATCTTTATAGCAGTTTCCCTCCTCAGTTTTCTGCCATATCACACTGATTTTTTTTCTTCTTCGGGAGAATTAATTCCAATAAGGTCAAGGAGGGGGCAAACTAAAAGATCATAACATGAAAGTCCTCCAAAACTCACAAAAGCAGCAGTGCAGTTCTACACAGCTATTAATCAAGTGTATGATCGGTGGTTTATTGCAGAACCCCCACCGCTGACTCTGAAGGAGGTGATCATTGGCTCATTCTACCTTAAAATATGCCCTTAGCACTCACACTTTTGATCGTGTTTTACTTAGATTTTAACATACAGTTGAAATCAAATGTTTACAAACACCTTTCAGAATCTGCAAAATGTTAATTATTTTACCAAAATAAGAGGCATCATACGATGAGGCATCATATGCATGTTTTTTTTTTTTTTTTTTTTAGTTAGTTCACATAAAAGACATTTACATATAGTCATGCATTAAGAGATGAGGGTGTAGCGGCCCCTCAGATATATCAAGACGCAGAGAGTTTCAAACGGGTGTCAATTTATTTCTTCTTCTCCACAAGCACCATACACCATGAACACCGTGAAAACTACAGAAGAAATACAAAATACTTTCATGTAGCTTCACAAATAAATTGCACATACATTATGTTCACATATTAATCATGTTTCCAAGCAATACAAATAATTTCAACAGATGACCAATATGAAATATAAAATGTTTTTAAGCCTTTATGACAAATAAAATATCACATGCTTCTTTTAGTTGAAATACAATATATTAATTGTTCACAGAAAGAATATGCTTTTATATTGATAAAATGTGCAACAAACCCATAAACAGATTAAGTATTGACAATCTCTCAAATCTCTTTTTGATAATACAAACTCCACACATTTTCCGTCATACCTCATTCCGCTTCTCCAAGGGCGCTAATTCAAAGAGTTTCCACCATCAGCTACCATGCTCTCTAGCTCGACACACCATCACAGTTTGGAGCTCTTAAAAATAACATGTATGAGCAATACGAAAATAAATTAAATCACAATGTAAACTCTTTACAGGATTCAAATGGAACAACACGATAAAGAATTAAAGTGGTAACAAGTTTATACCGTTCTTCCGACGAAGCGCGAGCACATTGAGCAGAGAGTGTAACAGGAAGTTTTAGCGTCAAAAACTTTCCGAAGAAGAAGAAGAGCAGCGCTTTTCAAAATAAAAGCCTGAACAGATAAGGTGACACTGTCGAACTATAATGTCTTTAAAATATATACATACATAGATATAGTTTATAAAATATATTATATTTTATTTTTATATGTAGGAAAATATTGTTGCGCTTTAGGCTATAAGACATTTACACTCCCACCAAATCCTAGTACAATGAATGAACAAATATACAAAGAATAAGTGAATTGTGCAGGATTTCTTGACTCGTGAAAAAGCCTGATCAGTGGTGTACCACAGAGCAATTTGTGCAGTGTTATCAATCGCTTTCTTATAGTCAGTTCTCTACGAGGAGCACCAATTTTTTGATTGGTCTCTCAATAACGGAGGGCTTGGAGGGAGGATCTTGTTTTTTATGAGGTTTCCTCTCCCCAACTTGCACTTTTACTCGACGAACCAAGCCATCACTACTTTGAACAGTCTCAATCACTCGTCCAAGTTGCCACTGATTTCTTGGGAGGTTGTCATCTTTAATAATGACAATGTCATTCACTTGGAGGTTGCGTTGAGGTGAGTGCCATTTCTGTCTCAAGGATATATTCAGCAGATACTCCCTTTTCCAGCGGCTCCAAAACTGTTCAATGAGATACTGAACTCTTCTCCACCTCTTTGTCGCATACAGGTCCTCCTTGACAAATACTCCAGGAGGAGGAAGAGCAACTTTAGATTTCATCATAATGAGGTGATTCGGTGTTATAGGCTCCAGTGCCTGAGGATCATTGATTCCATCCACTGTTAATGGACGGCTGTTAACAATAGCCATGGCCTCATATAGCAGTGTTCTGAGGGAGGCATCATCAAGTCGACCTGGGCACTGTGCGAAGGTAGCATTCAGCACATTTCGAACAGTTCTGATCTGGCGTTCCCAGACACCACCTGCAGGACTGTCAGAGGGAGCATTGAAGACAAATTCGCACTGCTTCTCAGTCAGGAAGATTTCCAGTAGCTTAGTATCACACTGTTTAAGTGCTTCCTTGAGCTCATTCCTGGCGCCAACAAAATTAGAACCTTGGTCACAGCGAAGTTGTTGAACAGCTCCTCTCAGGCTGATGAAGCATCTCAATGAGTTGATGAATGAGTCTGTTGACAAATCTTCGAGCATTTCAATATGAACAGCTCTAGAGTACAGACATGTAAAAATTAAGCCGTATCTTTTGTATTCTTTGCGGGCTTTCTTTACAATGAAAGGACCGAAACAATCCATGCCGCTGTGTGTGAAAGGTGCTGAGGCTTCGACACGTTCTGCGGGAAGCTCGGCCATTTGTTGTCTTTCTGTCGGCCGTCGCAGTTTTCTGCAAAGCACACAAGTGTGTATAAGCTTGGCAACCAACTTGCTCCCACCAATTACCCAGAATCCATTGGCCCGAAGCTCCATTAAAGTCTGGCTTCGACCCTGATGGCACGTTTTAGCATGGAAATGAGACACAATCAGCTTGGTGATGTGGCTGTTATTCGGTAGGATGACTGGGTGCTTGACTTTATGACAGAGCGATGACTCTTTCAATCTCCCACCAACACAGAGAAGTCCTTCAGACCAGATAGGGTCGAGACGGAAAAGAGAGCTTGAGTTTGGAAGTTCTTTTTTACCCTGAAGCATCTTTATCTCCTGGGGGAAGGCTTGCTGCTGCACGATCTTAATCACTTCATCTGCAGCCTTCTCACGCTCCTTAACAGTCACATACTCACTGTGTTGTTTCTGTTTAGAACCCAACCTCTTGATTCTTGCCACCACCTTAATAATTGTTGTCCAGGAGGAAAACTGACTCAAACGCCTGAGGATGTCATTGCAGTTTTTGACTTCTGTTGCAAACACCTGAATTGTCTTGACTTCAGGATCACCAATAAGTAATTCTGATGGAACGCTGGGTGTTAGAAGTACTTTACTCTCCCAGAGAAACTTTGGTCCTCGCAGCCAGTTTGTTGAATGAATGTCTGAAGCACAAAGACCTCGTGAAGCATGATCAGCCGGGTTTTCTGCGGTGTCCACATAGTGCCACTGACTGGGATCACTATTATCCCTTATCAGCTGAACACGGTTTGCAACAAATATGTGGAATCTACGGGCATCATTGTTAATATACGCAAGCACAACTTGTGAGTCTGTCCAGAAAACCTCTTCATCAATCTTTATGTCAAATTCACTTTTTAACATGACACTGACTTTTGTAGAAACCACAGCTGCTGCGAGTTCTAGTCTCGGAATACTTAAGACCTTTAAGGGTGCAACCCTTGCTTTCGCCAGAACAAGACTGCAATGGACTTCATCCTGGTCATTTTGGAACCTGAGGTAAGAACATGCACCGTATCCCACGCAGCTGGCATCCGAAAAATGGTGCAACTCTACTCTGACAATGTTATGGAAGTCATGTGGATGGTAACATCTCGGAATTGTAACCTCTTTCAACCTCTGAAGCCCAATTATCCACTCCTCCCACCGTGGCCTCATATCTTCTGGGAGTGGATCATCCCATCCAATGCCTCTATGACACAACTCTTGAAGTATACGCTTTCCAGTTAGGCTGAATGGAGCAATGAATCCAAGAGGGTCATAAAGAGAGGCAATGACAGAAAGGCAACCACGCCTGGTTGAAGGCTGATCTTTCAAGCTGCTGCTAAAACTGAAAGTATCAGTTTCAATCGACCATTGAATGCCAAGTGCACGCTCTGATAGGGTTGGATCCAGTCCTAGAGGTTCGATGGTTGCTGCTCTTTCGGAGGGATCTAAGCAGGTGAGGGCTGCTTCCTCATTTGAGTTAAATTTATGGAGGCGTAGACCTCCTCTTTTGCACAACTCCTGTGACTCAGTGATCAGTTTCTGGGCTTCCTCCACTGATGGGACGCTGACTAGCCCGTCATCAACATAAAAGTTTTTCTCCACAAATGTTGATGCTAGTGGATAGGCAGCTTTGTGTTGCCGTGCAAGGTGTTTTAAGCCAAAGTTGGCACATCCTGGAGACGAAGCGGCTCCGAAGAGATGAACCGCCATCCTGTATTCCTGTGGTTCCTTCTCCAAATCTCCACCTTTCCACCAGAGGAATTTCAGATAATTCCGGGATTCAGGAGTGACAGAGAACTGATAAAACATTCTTTCGATATCACAGATGATCGCTACAGCCTCCTTCCTGAAGCGGCAGAGAACTCCTACCAGAGGATTAATAAGATCAGGCCCAGTTAGCAGAGTGTCGTTTAGAGAAACACCATGAAATTTGGCTGAACAGTCGAATACGACTCTCAGCTTGTCTGGTTTTCTGGGGTGATAGATGCCGTGATGCGGAAGGTACCACTCAGTCTCTCCTGCAGACGTTGTAGGGGCAGGCTCTGCATCACCCTTGTTAATTGTTTCTTCCATGAATGTTTTGTATTGATCATAATATTGTTTATTGGTCTTTAATTTCTTCTTAAGGCATTGCAGGCGAACTGTGGCTAGCCTCTTGTTGTTTGGTAGGTTGGGTGGACTATTGCCCTTGAAAGGAAGGGGCATCTCATAATGTCCGTCTTTCTTCTGCGTGATGTTGTCACTGAGGAAATGTATGAAATGAACATCGTTCTGGGACACATATTTATCTTCATAAATTCTCTCGGTGAAGTCTGCTTCTAGGGCTTTTAGAACATCTGTCGCCGATGGAATTGGCAGTTCCTTTACTGTGAGCCGATGCACAAAGCTCTGACTTCCTTGTCTGTCTAGGTGAGGATTTGATGAGCCTATGATACTCCATCCTAGTTTGGATCTCTGTGCAAACGGTTGATTTTTGTCTCCAATGATAACCTCAAGAGGAGCTAGTGCTGCTGGACAGTCATATCCAATCAAGAGCCCTACATCACAGTCTTGAAGGGGTGGTAGCTTATCTGCCAAATGTCTGAGATGAGGCCAGAGTAAAGCGGTTTCCTTCGTTGGAACGTAAGACTTGTCCACTGGGATAAAGTCACGGCTGTAGGCTTGCTGTAATTGGATGTGGTTCTTAGAGTGCAGACCTCGTACTTGTAGACCATGGATGTTCTTGCTAGATATGATTGTATCAATAGCAGTCATAGTACTCAATTTTAATTTTACTGGTTGGGCATCAACATTCAGTTTGTCAAGTACATCTTCTAAGACAAACGTTGAGTCACTCTGTGTGTCCAATATTGCATACGTAAGTACTTCTCTGTGTGGCTCTTGTATTGAAGACACAAGGACTGGGACGATACTTGAGGTAGCTGAAGCACGTTGTGTTGATGCATGGGATACGACCTTGTGCATTTCCAAGCTTGCATGGTTTTCTGTGGAAGTGGAGCTATTCGTTGTTGCTTCCACAGGTCTTTGTTTTCTATCATCGTGCAAGCAGGTTGGGTGACGACGGCTGCATATGTTGCATGTGTGTCGTCTCTTACAATCTTTGGTCATGTGACCCTTCCTCAAGCACCCAAAGCAGAGCCGATTTTCCCAGATGAATGCCTTTTTATCTTCACCACTCTTTGACGCGAAGGTGGGACACTTGATGATGTTATGAGCTTCACTTTTACAGACAGAGCAAGTTGATTTTGGTTTACTGCTGTTTGTTTCTTGTTTCTCCTGAGTGAAACTCTTAGATTGTGTATTTGTGTTGAGAGCTTTGGCTCTCTTTGATGATCTTTCATCTGTGGCCTTGAAGTTCATCAACAATGGAGAAGCAATAGGGTTACAGGCTATCCGTGCCTCTTTGCTCAAGAACTTTGTGAAACATGCAAGATCTGGATAGCTTCGGGATGAGTCAAGCTCCTCTACAACAATTCGACTCCATTTGCGCACGATCCATTCCGGTAGTTTTTTGAGCAACTTGTGGTTTTCCTCACAATCGTTAAGGATAGCTAGTCCTTTGACGTGGGGAATCGCCTCAGTGCAGCCTTGGAGGAAGTCAGCAAACTCTTGTAGTGCAAGTGGATCGTTTGCGTTGATCTTTGGCCATCTCATGAGCTTATCTCGGAAAGCCTTTTGTATGATGAACGGGTTCCCATATCTGTCTTGTAAGACTTTCCATGCTCCATTGTATGCGCTTTCCGAATCTCGATAAAAGAAACCTTCCACAGCTTTACGCGCCTCTCCAGCAAGATAATTTTTTAGATAAAACATCTTGTCACTTGGTGGGAGGGGCTTTGTGTCAATAAGAGCTATGAATGACATCTTCCAATCTGTAAACTGTAAAGGGTCACCACGGAACATGGTTGGTTCAGGGACAGGCAAGCGGTTCATACTTAATGAGCTGGCGATTGCTTGTGCTAGACTGACAGACTCCTTGGACATTGTCACCTCCGGAGCAGTTTGGTGAGGTTGGAATGATGCAGCATCAGGATTTAATCGAGGTTCAGTTTCCTTTCTGTAGCAAGCAGAGTTAGTTGCGTCATTAATCACCTCATCGTGGTTCTCAAACCCTTCAAAATCATCATATGCTCTAACACGAGCTGCTGCTATGGCAACATCCTTTGCTGCTTGTAACTGCTGCAATTTGGTTCTCTCTTGTTCCAACTGTTGTTGCATTTCCACCTCTTTTTGTTTAATTTCTACTAACATTTTCGCCTCTTTAAGTTTCCATTCACCTTCTAACTTCTGAAGATGTGCTTGCTGTGCTTGGATTTCTTTCATGGCTTTTGATTGTTCCAGCTTAGCTGCAAGCTCGGCTTGTGCATCTACTCTACTGCTGTGGGTACTGGCTGAGCTGGAGTGGTTGCTCGATCTCTCCGGTGACTCCGCTGAGCTCACCGTTTCAGTTTGAGTGTAGCCAAAGACAGACCCATATTCATCTTTGTTTAATGTTTCTCTTACCCTTTCCTTCTCAAGTTGATCATTATAATCTTGATTAATGGTCTGTAGACGGATACTTATGAGGTCACAAATGTCCTTTGTTAGCGTAACACAGGTATCCATTTTCTTTACAATCTCTGGTGTGGTGTTACTGTTACGAAGTATAGGTTCATACTGCTTGTTTACGTTATCATGCTTTGCTTGAATGTCTTGCTGTAACTCAATAAGGCCTTCTGATGAACAGAGGGTTTTTAATTTTGTCCTAGTCACCCTTGCTACCAGCTTCCAAGCGTCATAGGACTTGTTAAATGCTTTCTCACGTTTTCTGATGTCTTGGTCACGCATCTCTTGACCTTTCTCTGTTAGCTTTCTTTCACGTGAGCTAGACCTACATGGGGTGTCTTTAAGTGACATCTTGTTTGTTTGTGCTGCTGCTCTAAGTCGAATGTATCCTTTGATTGTCCAATGCCTAAATTTTAACTTAAGTAAGCTGTAGTTATCTTTTACCACAGAGTAATGTTTATGCTGAGCATTAACAGATTATGGACATCTAAAGGATTTTTATCTTAAAACAGTAACAACAAACTCCCTTTCTACCTTTTCATAAAGAGACATTACCCAAGCGCATGAGCTAGTTTCTTAAAATAGTCACCAGTTTTAGAAACGTTAGGAACTGAAAATTAGTTTGCAAGATATTTTGACCTTATAATACCATATTATTTAAGTCACTTCAGTTATGCTGCAAGGATGTGTGTAGAAATTGTCCCCTTTTGCAGCTTTAGCTGTACCTTAAGCATGCTGTCCATTTAAATCTTGCCTGGCTGCATGAACTGGATGCAAGCAAAGTAAACTGGCTGGTATTAGGCTGGTGGATGGACCTCAAATGTGATGGCGTCAGCTTCTCACCAGAGATGGCAGGGCTGGTGCAGCGATGAGTTTTCACTGTAGCGGCCCCTCAGATATATCAAGACGCAGAGAGTTTCAAACGGGTGTCAATTTATTTCTTCTTCTCCACAAGCACCATACACCATGAACACCGTGAAAACTACAGAAGAAATACAAAATACTTTCATGTAGCTTCACAAATAAATTGCACATACATTATGTTCACATATTAATCATGTTTCCAAGCAATACAAATAATTTCAACAGATGACCAATATGAAATATAAAATGTTTTTAAGCCTTTATGACAAATAAAATATCACATGCTTCTTTTAGTTGAAATACAATATATTAATTGTTCACAGAAAGAATATGCTTTTATATTGATAAAATGTGCAACAAACCCATAAACAGATTAAGTATTGACAATCTCTCAAATCTCTTTTTGATAATACAAACTCCACACATTTTCCGTCATACCTCATTCCGCTTCTCCAAGGGCGCTAATTCAAAGAGTTTCCACCATCAGCTACCATGCTCTCTAGCTCGACACACCATCACAGTTTGGAGCTCTTAAAAATAACATGTATGAGCAATACGAAAATAAATTAAATCACAATGTAAACTCTTTACAGGATTCAAATGGAACAACACGATAAAGAATTAAAGTGGTAACAAGTTTATACCGTTCTTCCGACGAAGCGCGAGCACATTGAGCAGAGAGTGTAACAGGAAGTTTTAGCGTCAAAAACTTTCCGAAGAAGAAGAAGAGCAGCGCTTTTCAAAATAAAAGCCTGAACAGATAAGGTGACACTGTCGAACTATAATGTCTTTAAAATATATACATACATAGATATAGTTTATAAAATATATTATATTTTATTTTTATATGTAGGAAAATATTGTTGCGCTTTAGGCTATAAGACATTTACAGAGGGGTAAAAACTTTTTGAATTTTAATATCAGGGTAAATTTTACTTAGTCTTCTGGAGAACATGTAAGTATCTTGTGAAGCTTCTGAAGGGCAATACTAAATGAAATAAATATGATATTTATGCAAAATAAGAAAAATGTACACATCCTTATTCTGTTCAAAAGTTTACACCCTCAGCTCTTAATGCATTGTTTTTCCTTCTGGAGCATCAGTGAGCATTTGAACCTTCTGTAATAGTTGCATATGTGTCCCTCGGTTGTCTTCAGTGTGAACAAATGGATCTCAAAATCATACAGTCATTGTCAGAAAGGGTTCAAATACACAAAAATGCTAGCCTGGCTAACGCCAAACCACGTCATGACAACGTCATGATTCGTTGTCTGGGAACCACATGTTCATTTTCTCGTATTTGAGGCGTGGTTTACGAATGCCCACAGCCGTTTATTGGGTGCTATGAATGTCTATCAAATGCGCCTGTGCGTAGCTCATAGCCAATCGTTTCATTATACCGGATGACGTATGTAGAGAGAACGCCAAAAGTTGCTCTTTTTTCAAAATAAACTTGCGTTCTAAACTACTTGGAACACTATCTAAGGCTGCATCGAAAGATAACTTTGCATCTGCTGCCATGCTGGATCCATAGTTATAAACAAACTGCTTCGGTGAGTCGCATAGAAGGCGTCATCGTCTTGCTGCTCCCTCCCCTTTCTGTGATTGGTTCTCTATCTGAGGTGAAAATTTGGTCCATGGTTTCCAATAAAATCATGCTGCGCGCAAGGCAGCATGGGGAAACCCAGGCTACAAAAATGCTGGAAAATCAAAGAATTTGTGAGACCTGAAGGACAAACAAGGGACTTAACTATCACTAAACAAAAAAAATAAATAAATAAATAATGCAGCTGTATTAATAATAGCAACACAGTATTAAGAATCAAGAGTATGCAAACTTTTGAACAGGGTAATTTTTATAAATTAAACTATTATTTTCTCCCGTGGACTATATGTAATCATTATTTATGTGAAATATCTTATTCAGGTTGGTACTAGAAAAAATGACCAACCTGAAAATGCATTTTGTATGGTCCCTCTTATTTTGGTAAAATAATTTATATTTTGCGGATTTTGCAAGGTGTATTTAAACTTTTGACTTCAACTGTACATCTTATTTCAAGGGATTGATTCTAAACTGACATTCGGAACAACACTAACATGTGACTTTGCTTGTGTAAAATAGTTCAATAAACAAGACGTTTGAGAAAATGACAGTTTTGCTACTGACTTTATTTAATGTTTGCTCCTCCAGCAAAAATTGTCCAAACAAACCTTAAGTAGCGTTTCATTCTTTTATTGAATCAGTTAAGTGACTTATTCAGTGACTCATTTATAAAGGAATATATTTTGGTATAAAGGCAAAACAAAAGATTCACGAATGTTTCAAAGCTTTATCAAGCTTAAGTGCACATCACTAGTGTCAGAATTGGTTGATGGAGGAGAATGAATAGTTGCAATTAAGAAATATATAAAAAAATAAAATCTTCTGGCAATTATTTTAATTATGTCAACATGGTAATAACAAGCTCGTAGTGGATTTCTCCATTTTTTACAGTTTTTTCTGAACATGACAACATTCGTTGTAATCAGAATATATCTTTAGAATTATATGTTTAGAATACATAATTGCAAACATTTAGTATACAAATTTAATTCATTCAGAATTGATGAAAATGACATATTAACTGAAAAATGTGACCTTAAAATGTGTCTTACGTAGCATGGGTATATTTGCAGCAATAGCCAACATTTCATTGTATGGGTCAAAATGATCGATTTTTCTTTTATGCTAAAAATCATTAGGATATTAAGTAAAGATTATGTTCCATTAAGATATTTTGTAAATTTCCTACCATAAATATATCAAACCTTAATTTTTGATTAGTAATATGCATTGCTAAGAGCTTAATCTGAACAACTTTAAAGGCGAAATTTTCTCAACATTTAGATTTTTTTTTTTCAAATCATATCTCGGCCAAATATTGTCCTATCCTAACAAACCATACATCAATTGAAAGCTTATTTATTCAATTTAATTCAATCTCAATAAAAAAAAAAAAAGAAAGAAAGAAAAGACCTTTATGACCTTTATGGTTTTGTGCTCCAGGGTTACAAATCTCCACCACTAATGCATAGACTAAAAGTCTGTCTCAAACAAACACTGACCAGTGTTACAACCAGTTTGAAAAGTCTTAAAGCTGTTGTCTGTATCAGGACTCTCAGCCAATCACATTCGAGGACTGGAACTATTGAGTAGGATGGAAAAGAAGAAAAATAATAAGACAATTTTTTTGACCAATTTTACCAATATTAAAGCCCACCAGATAAAAAATTTGAAAGGTACTTGGGTTTACATCTTGCAATTCTCAAAAAAAGCCAGAATTGTAAAAAAAAAAAAAAAAAAAAAAAAAAAAAAAGTCGCAATTACCTTTTTTTATTCAGTGGCAGAAACAAGCTTCCATATAAACAATTTAGCTTCTGCATAAATAGTTCAGTGATTCATAATTGTTTGTTTATATTGTGCTAAAACACATTTGGCAGCTTTCCTTGTAACAACTAACATCTATTTTTTCCCCATGGGAAATAACTGTATTAATGCTCAATACTTTAATGTATGTGCCAAGACAAACAATAACACGGTGCTGCAAAAACAAGCAACGGTCTCCTCTGCACATCAAACCACAACACAATCAAGAGAAGACAAACACAGCATTAATGCCAGTCATTCTCCTAAGCCATGTGAAACCACAGCCATCCAGTCACAGTCCAGCTGTTCATAAGAAGCTTTGCGGTTGTGTGTTTGTGTACAACGTATGAGTATGTGCGCACCCCAGAGAGGACCAGGCACGCACTTCAAGCATCACTCATTCTTGCACACTTGAGAGGGATAGCGCATAAGACATGCTGTCTTCTGAAATGCCAGTCTTCACTCATCTCTGCAGCTGCCTACCTGCTGTGCATTGTCCCTGCTGAAAGAAAAAAACCAGGACAGTCACTCTGGGAAAGCTCTGAAGCCTGCAGTGATCATAAGCTGCTAAAACAGGTTTTTCTCCCCCTGGACAGCGTCGTATGATCAGTGATTTTTCAGAGCATTTCTGATAATTACAGAGCTACGTGCTCGCACAACCGCCAGTCTTTGATGTCTCTGAGGGACGAGCTACCCACGAAAAAGACTCGCCGCGGCCTCTCTCTGGTGTTCCGGCAGACGACAAGAGCTGTTTGTTCCCTGCAGCAGTGTCACTGGCAATGAAAGACAGTAGAGGAGCAGTCAGAACTGATGTATATGCTGCATACGTGTGAGGGAAGCTAACAGGCCATATGCTCCTGACACACAGAGCCATTAAACACAAATGCGCAGTGACACGACTCGCTCGCTGCAGGCGGCCAGGCTGGAAATAAAGGTCATTTTCAGGTGCAGAAGCATGTGATAGGCTGCATATGCCACTTGTTCTGATGGTGACAGGGGCAACTGCAGTCATCAGACCAATCGCTCATGTTGTTGTTGGAGGAAAAAACAAGCTCTGAAGGGAAAACAAATGATATTAGCCATGCCATGTCTCTCTCGCTCTCTCAAATCCCCCTCTGTCTTTCAAGACGGCAGGCCTCTGTAATGAAAATGGTGGATGGCCACTTATCATCTACAGGAGACGGGAACTGAAGGTAAACCACACACGACGTAATACACAGTATATACAGTGGCCTTCAGAATTATAGGCAAAGATGAGAGGAAAAAGGCAATAAAACTGTCAGTTTGATGTTAAGCTAGAAATATAAGAGTAATCTTGCCTCTCAGTGCATTAAAGACCCTGTGACAAGTGCAGTTTTCCTTTTGAAACATAACATGGGAAGGACTAAGAGCTATATCTGAAAACACATACTGTCTAAACTGACAGTGTAAAAAAAAAACAAAAAAAAACTATGTAATATATCTACAATAGATATGCGACCGACAGCATCGATATATTGAAACAGTAGGGTTTCATAAGTAAAAACAGGGATTGAAATGAACTTTTTCACTCACCAGCCAATTTGGTTAAATTTAAGTTAAGTTAAATTTTAGTATTGTTGTGCTATGTTCATTATTACATCCATTAACAGAACACTTCAGTCGCTCAATTAGAGTCTTCCTCTGCACTTGATTCGACACAATGGCGATCGTATTCGGTCTGTTTCAGCTCGGTGAGGGCGGGTCTAAGGTAAGGCGCTCATGTCAATTAACTGTGTTTCATCACAACAAAAAGAAGCTGAGAATGACCTGATTTTAAAAAGGGGATATTACTTTTAAAGATTAAAAAAATACCACTGGGTGGATTTTTATCATTGTAGGGTGGTTTTGTACACAATCTACCAACACACAGTAATGTTCAAACAACTTGGAAAAGTTAGTTTTGCACCCGATGACCCCTTTAAGTTAAATTTTAGTATGGTTATGCATTTTTTTTTGTATTTCAGTATGTTTTAGTTTGCAAGTTAAAATTCTGTAATGTGATGTGATCGCTAACAAAGCATTACTGTGATTGTCACTACCGAAAATGTGCAGTCACTACCGAAACATGGGATGTTTTGTCAAAAATAAAGTATCGTGAATTATAGGGGTGGGAATCTTCAGGCACTTCATGATCCGATCCGATTCCGATTCTGGGAGTCACGATCCGATTCCAAAATGATTCTTGATCTATATTTTTTTCCCTAATTAATTCTTCTGCTGTGCAAATACATCTTCACAAACTGCAGTTTCTATTTTTTTTTTGTTTATAGTTGGAATCTCTGTAAAAGTAGGCGTGTGGATCAGTTTAATTACTGTTTTCATTATCAACTAAATATCAAGATGCGTCACATTCTTAGTTTTCAATATTACTGCACATGGCTACATTTTCATATCCGTTTTACATAAAACTTATTTGGTGCCAATTTTACTTTATTTTTTAAATTATATAAGCAAGGTACTTTTCTAAAACAATTACTTATTTAAAATAAGTGTTCTTTAAGTATTCGAAAGTTTACAGACAATGGTTATTGTTTTTTTTTTCTTCTTTTTTTTCTCAGCATTACTGCCCTTTGATTATTACTGATGAGATCATAGACAGGCAGCTTTAACAGGCTGCATTCAAACTAATGCAAAGCAGTGGTGAGCAGTGACTTTTTTAACCAGGTATGCTGAGTGCTAAAACCACCAATAATACCAAAAATTATAATATCTTTAGATTATTTAGAAAACAATATTACCATTTGATTTAGTCGAGTTAGTTGATCAAACACAATTTTCAATTTTCGGCAATCGAGATCTGGCAGCAACAGCGCGTTTTTCCGCTTGGGCGAGCGCTTCTCAGCATACCCCGCGAATGAAATCACGTGCATGCCAGCAAAACAGAGAACGCGCATCAATCCTGAGGAGTCATATCCATAGAGCGGACGCGAGAAAGATGCAGAGAATCTGCTTTCCCGGAAGCTTCCATTTTAAATAAGGGATTAACTTATAATCATGTTTATATTAATCAACCCGTGAACGCATTCTCTCAGACGGCCTGGGTGTGCAGAGCATTAGCAGCTTATATGGACGGAACGCCACTGATGCACAAATCTATTTTGATATATCAGATGTTTTGTCCTGCTCTGAAAACATAACTGACTGTATGTACAGTTTCGTATAAAACTATTCGAAAATGCAAGTGCATTTAACTGCATCCGCAATCAAGCTTTAGGACGAACAAACACGAAGCGCACGTGAAAGTCTGTCAGTGCGCGAGTTTCTTGCATCAATAGTACTGCATTCCAGACGGCATCATCATCATCATCATCAACTTTATTTATAAAGCACTTTAAAACAGCCACAGCTGACACAAAGTGCTGTACATTAAAAACTAAAACAATCAACATTCAAGAATAAAAATGGGTTTTAAGACCCATTTCATGAAAGATGAAATAACTAATTAAGTTATTAAGAAACTAAGTCTCACTGAGGCCAAAAGCCAAAGAATAAAAATGGGTTTTAAGACGTGTTTTAAAAGTTGACAGTGAAGGTGCCGTTCTAACATGCAAGGGCAGGTTATTCCACAATTTGGGAGCCACAATGGCGAAAGCCCTATCCCCATAAATGAATAAATGAAACCATATCTTAAGTATAACACGGTAGGTGGAAACACACACTGTCAAGCAATGCGCACGTGTCTCACAGTGCAAATTCTGTGCAATAAAGCCTGCCGCATCTCTAGCGTGCACACATGCCATATGTGGGGGAAAAACATGCTTAGAATCGATTCTGAAATATTAGGAATCGATTCTGAATCGTTGAAGAGAGAATCGCGATGCATCTGAGAATCGATTTTTTCTCCCACCCCTAGTGAATTATCAACTAAGATGTTTTGATAATTTTTGGTTAAATGTATGGTCAATCTAATGAATCCTTAAAGGGGTCATCGGATGGCCATTTTCCACAAGTTAATATGATTCTTTAGGGTCGTAATGAAAAGTCTCTAATATAATTTGGTTAAAAATTCTCAATTGTTATTATAAAAAAAAAAAAAACACCTTTTTATCTTGTCAAAATCAGCTCTGCAAATATCGGCTCACATCAGATCACATGGACCATTTTAAATGCCACAGAGCTCTGCTCGCCCCACCCCTCTCTGCTGAGGGATTACGAGCTGTAATGTTTACTTTAGCCGCATTTAGCCACGTTTAACTGCATTTAGCTTAGTTAATCGGCGAATCTTGCCAACAAGCACATTATTAAGAAAGGCCATTTATAAAGATGCATAAAAACCCTTATACTCTCTTCTGCTGCGGGTGAAGCTGCATCACAAATGATTCACATGAACATAGACGCATATGTAGATCGGGATCTGCGCTTTCCTTTTAAAAACTAAAGTAACGTTGTCCTCTGCCTCTTAAGCAGCTCAGATGTCAGGAGTAAAAGACTACTGCTTTGTTCATTATTACATCCAACAGAATGAGTCACACAATGACTACGTTTACATGGACACCAGTAATCTAATTAATGACCTTATTCTGAATAAGACAATAATATGATTAAGCTGTTTACATGAGTTGCTTTTAGAATATTCCTTTCATGTTCCCGTTTTACATGTAGTATAGTACATAGATCGATTAATGACACACATCATTACGTCCACACGCGACGCTATCAGTTCATCTTCGTTATAGACTTTTGGATGTTTCGGTTTTAATTTTACAAAAGCTTGAAGTGGCTCTGGACACATGCAACAATTTTTTTCGAATGTGCGAGTTAAAATTTGTCATGGTCGCATTTGTGCGAGTGCATGCTGTGCTGCTCCAAAGCGTCTGCTCCATACAGCGAGCGTTTCAGAGCCAGTCAGTTTTTAGAGAGAGAGAGAAAAAAAAAAAAAAAAAAAAAACAACACACGCAAGCACAGTCACCGAAAGCCAGTTTAGTTGTACTTTTTTTGTTTGTTTTCATTTTGAAAACCCTGTTATCTTTGCCGTTTACCTCACATTACGCTTTGGAGGCTTTCCTTTTATTTATTTTTTTATTAATTAATTTGATTGCTCAGTGTTTGCGCGCCCTGTAATAAATTGTTTAGTCAGCATATAACACAGTATGTGATGGAGTCCATGCCTCGTCTTATTAGTTTTTGTTAATAAATGCGATATAAGCTAGTTTTAATTTATTGTTATGCTGTTTAATTAAAAATAACAAATCCATCTTTTAAGAATTTGTTTTAATCTTAAAATTGATAGGTGTAGCCTATATATGTAAGCAAAACCAAGATCATGAATTCGAAAGTAAAAGTGAAAACCATCCTAAGACATTCCAATGGTGGAAATCCCGTTCACAAAATTTAAATCACAAATAATACTAATGAAAAAGAATGGGTTGAATGTTAAATATGTTTCCATAAAACTATAAATTATGATAACAGACAAACTATTTATCAGCAATGAGCATTGATTAATCCCATGTTGTAGCAAAAAATAAAAATAAATAAAAATGAAACCAAAGCATATGCACGTGCGACCAACTGAGAGCATTATGCTGCGTTCCAGGCAACCCGTTACCTGTGTTTTTCCAAACTTCTACCCGTGAAATTGCACTGGAAAGGCACTTAAACCTGTGAATTCCCACTCATGAACTCGTACTATATCGATGTACCCCCAGTTCCGAGTTCTGACGTAACACAGCCCGCGAAACAACAATAAAGCCTCTCTCTTAATCAGACTAAAGCCTTTAGTCTGATTAAATTAATCAAAAATATTAGTTTACATGGTTGCTTCTTAATCAGAGTATTGTCTTAATCGCGCTAAAATCGGAATATTGTTGCCCATGTAAACGTACTCAGTGTCGATCGTATTCGGACTGTTTCAGCTCGGTGATGGCAGGTCTAAGGTAAGGCGTTCATGTCAATTAACTGTGTTTCATCACAACGACAAGAAGCTGTGTTATGGGTGTAGCATGCTGGACAGCTGAGACGAGGTACACAATAAACACTATTTTAATATAATCTTCTGATGAACAGGCAGGAACACAGAGCACTTCCACACACGTTGACAACATAAACGAATAAAGACCGACAGAGAACTCAAGAAACAAACAGATTTATAAAGGGTGTGCTAATTACAAGGACAGGTGCAGGGAATCACAGTAATGATGGGCTAAACCAAATGACACATATCAACAGGGGGAGACAACGGGAGAAACCAAAGACATAAACTGACAGAACTGTGACATTAAGCCCCCCTCCGAATAGGCGTCCTCGCACCGTAGAAAAACAAAAACAAAACAGACAAGAGGGGCGGAAAACCAGAAAAACAGAGTCCATGAGGGAGGGGGCTTCGGCGGAGGACGCAACCCAAGGAGGGGGACCAAAACAAAAGGTCCAAGGGGGTGACGACGGTGGGAGGAGCCAGGGAGGAAACAGGAGGGACCCAAAGCAGGAGGAACCTAGCAGGACCCAGACCACAGCCATGATGACGGCCCACGGTGGAGCCGACGGAGGGAGGAGCCATGGTGGAGGACGGGCTGACGACTCCATGGGGCCGACCGGCAGAGGCGGAGCAGGTGGAGGAGGAGCCCGAGACGGAGAGCCGAAGATCCAGGGTGACGCCGAGGATCCGGAGGGCCAAGGTGGAACAGGAGGCTCTGGCGACCGAGGCAGAGGCGGAGTTCCGGAGGTCCGCGGCGGAGCCGGAGTGACAGAGGATGGAGGCTTTGCCGAAGGGAGGGAGGATTCCGTAGGAGCCGGTGGGACGGCGCGACGAGGCACAGCCGGAGGAGCAGAGTCCTGAGAGGACGGAGGGACGACGACTGACCAGGACGGAGCCGGAGAGAGGATGAAGCCCGGTGGAGCTGGTGGACCGACGGGCGACGATGAAGGTGAGGGCGCTGAGAGCCATGGTGGAGCCGCAGGGTCGGAGGGCCAAGGCGGAGTCCTGGACTCGGAGGCTGGAGGCGGAGCAGAGGGATCCTCCAGCCGAGACGCCGATGGAAGCTGGCAGCCCCGTGGCGAGCCCACTGCACAGGTGTTGGGCTGAGGGTGAGCTGAGGGGCTGTCAAGGGACAGCGGCGGCCAGACAGACATGGATGTGGATGACAGAGGGTGGGTGGGTGGGAATTCCAGGCAGACAGGAAGATCAGGACAGCAGGATATTTCCGTGAAGAAATCAATAAGATCCTCAGAATGTTGTTCAAGCTCACCCTCAGTGGTGGTGGGCTGAGGGTGAGCTGAGGGGCTGTCAGGAGACAGCGGTGGCCAGAAGGACATTGATGGGAATTCCAGGCAGACAGAAACATCAAGACAGAAGGATATTTTCATGAAGAAATCAATAAGATCCCCAGAATCTTGCTCAAGCTCACCCTCAGTGGTGGTGCAGTGGGCAGGGCTCTCTATCGCCCTCTCTTGCTCCACGTCGTAATCCACCGTCACGGATGTTGTAGTCGGCTCTCGCACCTGGTCAGATGGGTCAGGCTCTGGCTCTGTTGCTCTTGGCTCTTGCTCTCCATCTGCGGTGGGCTCGGGCTCCAACTCCGCTTGTCGGGGTGATGGTTGGCTGGGATCTGGGTCTGGAGTGGGACTGACGTCCTCTTCGACGAAGTCGATGGTCCATGACGATTGACAGGATGTCAGCACCCACTCGATGTAATCCGGCAGGCTCTCTTGAGGACCCTCCCCAGATAGCAGCGCCTTGGTGGTGGAATTCAGTCCGATATGGAAGAACTTGCAGAGGCTGCTATCCGGGAAGCTGGAATGGTTTGCCAGGAGGAGATAGTCACGGGTGTGGTCCTCAAGAGGGCGTTCCCCCTGCCTCAGGAGGATGAGTAGAATAGTAGGGTCCATAATGCAAAATCAAAAAATAAAACACTGAGAAAAAACGGAAAAATAAACGCAGGGAAAGGTGCCGGATATAAACTGTTTTGGTCAGTCTTTTCTGTTATGGGTGTAGCGTGCTGGACGGACGAGACGAGAGGTACACAATAAACACTATTTTAATATAATCTTCTGATGAACAGGCAGGAACACAGATCACTTCCACACACGTTGACAACATAAACGAATAAAGACCGACAGAGAACTCAAGAAACAAACAGACTTATAAAGGGTGTGCTAATTACAAGGACAGGTGCAGGGAATCACAGTAATGATGGGCTAAACCAAATGACACAGATCAACAGGGGGAGACAACAGGAGAAACCAAAGACATAAACTGACAGAACTGTGACAAGCTGAGAATGACCTGATTTTAAAAAGGAGATATTACTTTTAAAGATTAAAAAAATACCACTGGGATTTTTATCATTGTATGGTGGTTGTGTACAGAAACTACCAACACACATTACTGTTCAAACATGTAAAAGTTAGTTTTGTATCCTTTAACTTTGAAATCAGTATGATCAACTTTTTGCCGTTTACACAGTAAAACTAGATTCAAATTACAACAGATCTCATAATTCACACTTGAAATATTGTTCAAAATAAAAATATGAAAAAAATGTATTTTACAATGCAGATGTAAGCAAAATCATAATAGGTCAATATAACCTTTCTAATTTAATTATTATTACTGTGTTTCGGTAGTGACAAATTTGGGGAGAGGACAAATATTCCAAAACTTTCTGAAAATACAATGAGGATTAACTGCCCAATTACTAGAAACTAGAGTACCTTGGATATTATAGAATTTGCATGCACACTTTTTTCCCCAATATGTTTGTTCCAACTCTGACTTTGGACCAACTCTATAGAATGGCCCATATATATACATACATAAACACATTTTGCAATAATTATAAAATATATAGTGAACAACTTTAATGCTATTTCTTTGCTATTTTTTATTTGATTACATCATTTACGATACTTCATGGAATTGTAGTTCTCTCTCCTCATTAAAACCATTAAGTACACAGTCTAGTACCTTTATCCTGATTGTCTGATTTTCAACAACTTTTTCTGCTTAAAATCATAGTTTGCAATGTTTTTGTGTATGCGATTCACCCCTGAATTTTTAAAAATCGCTATGGGAAAAATGAATGGAAAATATACTTCAGGTACCAACAGCAATGAAAAAGTGGATGGACACTAATGCACTCTGTTGCCATGCTTCCCTGCCATTCACAAATAATTTCCTGCGGCCTCATGGGACAGTGTCCATTAGATGTGTACTTCATCTCAAGAGATGTAGTAGGTCATCTGGGTACTTTGTGCCTACTGCTGAATCCGGATGTTCAATGAATTGGGACAGTCATCTCATTTCATGTATGGCGAATGAGCCAATATTATAGCAGGGAAGAATGCTTATTCAGATGCAGGACTTAATTAAGTTGGCTTGACAAATCCAACTTACTGAAATGCTATTTAAACTTATTGTTATTATTATTCTTCTGACGCTAAAATTTCTGACTGCAACTACTCCTACAAACTCCAAACTCAGCCCAGATCTTCAGACTGATCTGACTCCAGTTGCTATATCTATATCTAGCTATAACTGATCAGACTTAGGGTTTTCCTAAAAATGATGATTAAAATTGAAAAAAAAAAAATCCCAAAGACTTACATTGACGGAAAGTTCAAATGAGCCAAGACTGTAAAAAACAACTACTGTCAAAATTCCCAGAATCCCTTGAGACTCAATCAAACTTCCCTTCTATGTGCAATATTTCTAATCCATTTAAACGCATCTAATATTTCTAATCTATCTAACCAAGCCTACTAGAATCCAACCAAGCAACTAGAATCATGTTAACATGCTAACAATGCTAGAAACATGCTAGTAACTTAATAATCATGCTATCAACAGGCTAGTAATGTTAACATCATGATAATGACATTCTAATCATGCTAGCAACACGTTAGTAACATGCTAATCATGTTAGAAACATGCTAGAAACATGCCAACGAAATGCTAATCATGCTAGTAACATGATAATAATGTGTTAATCATGCTAGAAACATGTTAATAACTTGTTAATCATGCTAGAAACGTGATCAAAATACCAACCAATGCTAACTATGCTAATCATGATAACAAAATGTTAATGTCAACATGCTAATCATGCTATAAACATGTGGACAACAGGCTAATCATGCTAACAACATGCTAATCATGCTAGAAACATGAGAGTGCCTTTGCTAATCGTGCTAGAAACATGAGAGTGCCTTTGCTAATCATGCAAGAAACATGTTAACAACATGTTAATGATGCTAACAACATGCTACTCATGCTAGAAACATGTTAGCAACATGCTAATAATGCTAAAAACATGTTAGCAACATGGTAATCATTATAGAAACATGCTAATGATGTTAAAAACATTTGGGTGCCTTGTTAATCATGCAAAAAACAAGTTAATGATGCTAACAACATGCTAATCACGCTAGAAACATGTTAACAACATGTTAATCATGCAAGAAACATGTTAGCAGCAGGTTAATGATGCTAACAACATGTTAATCATGCTAGCAACATGCTAATCATGCTAGAAACGCGAGAGTACCTTGCTAATCATGCAAGAAACATGTTAGCAACATGTTAATAATGCTAACAACATGTTAATCATGCAAGAAACATGTTAGCATCATGTTGATAATGCTAACAACATGTTAATCATGTAAGAAACATGTTAACATGTTGATGCTAACAATGTGCTAATCATGCTAGAAACATGCTAGTAACATACTAATCATGCTAGAAACATGAGAGTGCCTTGCTAATCATGTAAGAAACATGTTAGCAACATGCTAGTAAAATGCTAATCATGCTAGAAACATGAGAGTGCCTTGCTAATCATGTAAGAAACATGTTAGCAACATGCTAATAACATGTTAATCATGCTAGAAACATGTTAACAACATGCTAATCAGGCTAGAAACGTGTTAGCAACACGCTAATCAGACTAGCTACATGTTAATAACACACTAATCAAGTTAAAGAAACATGCTAGCAAAATGCTAGTAATATGTCAATCATACTAGTAACATGCTAAAACATGCTATATCCATTTATCCATCCATACATTTATCTGACAGACTGACTTCAAAGCATTCAAGCTTTAAAACTACTTTAAACTTCAATCTTTGTCAGACTGAAAAACTTCTACAACTTTTAAAACTTCTAAAAAAATGTTCCAAACTTTCTGATCAGGCTTTCTCAAGCCAATTTAAAGTTTGTCTTCAAGATTTTTTTTAATCTAGTTTACTAGGTTCTGGTTGCAGATGGTATTTTTTTTTTTGCTGCACAAGGGTTAGAATAGTCATAACTTAAATTGGTCTGCATAAAAAAAAAAAAAAAATAAAAAAAAATAAATAAAAGATTGATTACCCAAACATCTAACTGTTAGTTGGTCAGACTGGTTCTTAAGACACTGTCTTTAAAAAGGCGCTATGTTTATGCAACTGGCTCCTGTGTTGTATTTATATAGTCCTTCTTATTGACACCCTTACAATTCTTATTTTAAAAAATCTAGACACATATTCCACTTTCAGAATTCATGATCTATGGAATTATACTGTAAATATGAGCTGGCACGCAGGGCAAATGCCATTATTCTTTTCATCAACATGGAGAAGATGAGATAAGGCAAATAATATGAGACAAAAACTTGTGGGTCTTATGTTTGGTATGCTGTTAATATGGCTGTTTGGGTTCAATCAAAGCCAAATGGAGTTTGTTGAAGACATTTCGTTACTTTTCCGAGAGGTTTTATGAGTTGATGATTCCGGAAATACCTTCATTATTACACTATTCACCATCACAAACCACTTCACACCTATAGTAATGTTTAGGAGACTTTACTTTCTCTAAGATGCACAAATTTGCAAAATCGTTTCTAGAACTTCAAAAAGACACTTCCACACCAACTTTACAGAAGACTTTATATTATAAATATGAAATGAAGTCTCTAGAACTTTGATTACAACTTGATTCTGTTGAGAGATAAGATGAAATAGACAGAAAACACCATCTGCGATGTCACATAAAGATAAATGCCATCATGGACTGCACTAGACACCAGGAGATTTTAGGCCAAACACCATCTTTGTCTGGATTTATTGCACTGATCGAAAACAGATCTCCAAATCCACACAAAAAATTGTCTGCTGACCCTGTGAATGAAGCTTTTGCTGTGGCCATCCAGGTCTTTGACTTAAACCCAACAAAAAACTCTGGGGCAACAACCTGAAGAAGCCCGAAGGATCAGCATTGTTTTAGAGAAATGGTCTGTAAGTCTGCCATCTCATATATATTACAGGAAGAGATGAATGTTTTTTATCTCACCATAGAAAGGAGTTTTTGAGTTTTTGTATTTAGTCATTGCACTGAAGAAGATGCACATTTCTTGGGTGCCATTGTACTTTACTCAATTACATTTCAAATGAAACATCCACACTTTTTATTATTTCTTACAATTTAATTTAAACCACCAATGTAAACTTATCCTTGACTGAACCAACAACTCAGATCATGCTCTTGTGAATTTTATTTTATTCAAACCGTCAATGAATTTCAACTCACTGATACAGGGATGCTGGAATCTATCGTATGCAGGACTCACACACACATTCAGCTATAGGCATGTCCTGCATGTCTGGCGCACTAAGGGAAAACTCATGCCAACATGGAGAAGAACATGCAAATCCACATAGAAAAGCCTCCTGGCTCAGCTGGGACTCAAATCAGGAGCTTTCAAGCTGTGAGGCGACAGTGCTACCCACTGAGCCATCCAATGAAATATATATTAGTGTGAAATATAATCTTCCACTGAAGTCAATCACTTTTGACATAAAGGTGTGCAGTATGTAATATTGACAGCTAGTGGTTGAAATAGGTACTACAGTGCAAATTTGAAAATATTGCAGAGTGTTATTTCTCCTGCTGCTGCCTCCTCAGATTCAATGCTCAACATGGGTTGCCAGATTGATGATAAGCAACAAAACGAGTGCAACTGACCATATGCACGGAGCATTCTTTAGAACTTCCGTATAGTGATAAGCCGGCTCGCAAACTGGACACTCTTGAGACTCCTCTACTGCCTCGTTCTTATCAGAAACTGGGAAAAATAATAATTACAACATTTTAAATAATAATAGCAGCATTAACATACAGTTTCACATTATTTACCAACATATAATTTAAATGCAGAGTCTGGTAATCCCAGAAGAGTACCTGCATAGTTGTACATTTAAATGCTGACAGCTTAACACTATCATAACATGTTTAGGCTGATGTTAGCTAGCTAGTGATATTTCTCTTCAAGGACATCTGAATCGTATTCTTGATAATCAGTAACTTGCCTTCATAGTCATGAACACATTTTTAAAATCTTGTAATATTTTAAAGCCTTTATTATTTTTTAACTCTACAGCTGTGCAATAAAATTCACTTCAAAGATTCACTTTTCATTCATAAAGACGACATGGAAAAAATGTCTTTTCACGGAAAAACAACGTCTTTTTAAGATGAAAATTATATGAAATGACCCATATAACCAGAAGATGGCAGCAGAGGATCAATCATTGGCTGCAGCTGCCGTTTCAACTCCCTAGTCTTGCTTTTCGATTAATTATAAAATTACTAGTATAATAAATTGTAGTACTTTTACCGCACTGAAGTATATAGCATAGCAAGTGCAGAAAGTCATTAAAGGTGCCATAGAATGCATTGAAACAATATTTTAAATTGTTCTCTGATATCTACATAGAAGGTATATGGCATAAGAAAGGGCAAAAATTCTCCAGAAACGGTTTACAAGTCCATTTACAACCCTAGGATTTGTCCCTAGAATGAAATGGTCTGTTATTACCTTATTTGGAAGGTCCGTGAATATTAATGAGGAGCTCTGCTCTGATTGACTGTCTCACAGAGCTGCTCATCTCAATAGCTCGCACACGGAGGAAAATGTATATTTAATTACGGAACTCTAGCCGCTTTTAATATGCAGTTTGTTGAATCTGCCCTTTTGAAAAATTCTGCACAATATGAATTTGAAATATTTTATATAATTTAATAACTACACCTTTTAAGCTTTATCTTGAACTGTAAAAGCTATTAAATAGTCTATATTTAACCAACACAAACTTACTGCTGTAGATGTGTTACTCCGAAACATTTAATGCACAGCTCTTTTTTTTGCCATCAGCTTGTCAGATGTTGTGTCCGGTTATTACTGTCAATCATAGCAATGACTCATGCATATTTAGCTGATTTACTCGCATATTTTTTGAAACTCACGTTTGTCATTATTGAAACAGTATACATGGATGATTGGTCCTCTTAGACAAAACTTTTCTTTGATTGTGAATGGATTATGAAGAGAAAACAAGCAAAGTACACTCCTATTACGCCACAGTGACCGGAAAAAACTATAACTTTAACCCATGGCTATTTTTGGCTATTGCTATAAATATATCAGTGTGACTTAAGACTGGTTTTGTGGTCCAGGGTCATATATATATATATGTGTGTGTGTGTGTGTGTGTGTGTGTGTGTGTGTGTGTGTGTGTGTGTAACCACTACTCTAAGTGCTAATGGCAATGCAGTTATTTTAGTTTTCTTCCTTGTAAATGTATTTTTAGCTACCAGCTGAGATAATTTGTTTTTACATAATAATTATACTTTCACACAGTCACTTTAGTAAGCTAGCGACTGTCAAGAAAGTGAATGTAAGATTGTGATATTGTGAATATAACACTCCATTAGAAATAAAAAAAAAAAAATCTTTATTAAATTGTAAAAAGTTTTCCCAAGTAATTTCTGCATCATCTGCTTGTCATCTGATCAAACTTTAGTTAGAGCGTAATTGCGGTGTCTTGTATAATTATCAACATTCATGGCACGAATAATGAAAACACTGACAGCAGGAGAAGATGTTGACAAGATTTTCTCTAAACCTGCTGAGCCGGTGCTCAAATGTCATATTTGTGTAGTCTCGAAAGCAGTAAGATGATGTGACAATGTAGATTTCAAGCTGAGCTGAAAACGTCCAGTCGGACAAACTCACTTCTCAGTGACCGGCCTTCCAGCTATCTCCAGTCTGAAGATATCATCTGAAATTCATATCATTTCCAAGAAAGACCAAGAAACCACTGTGCTGTTCTTTCTGTTGCCTTCATGTAAACCCTCACAATAGATGCAGCTCCGCATGGCTCTTTTACGTTTGATTATTCAGCTCAATTGTCATGGCAGTGAGCTGACGATATGCTGGGAGATTGATGTGTGACATGTTTTAAAATAGCAAGAGATTTTGACACAAATATCTAAAAACAATTCAATAACTCAAATAATTGAGTTCTTTATCTCCTTGCCTGTCTTCCTAAGTTGTTTATGAAAGCCTATAGACTGATTTTTATGTGAAGCACTCTGAATGTTTTTGCTGGTAAAATCAAAAGAATGTAATGTTTATTTAATTCACAGAGTAGACTGAATCAAGTTCACTCTCTTGTACTTTACATGTGTGAGCACAAGCAATAATTTGCTGGCTGCAGTTCACTTAATAGCCATTAAAAAGGATTTTTGAAAATTCTACGTATAGCCTGTGTAAGACTGATGTAGCAAAATACTGCAGTCGCCATGTGGACATTCAGCAAGATATATTAACATTTCTGACCTTAGTCCATTAAATAGCTGTGTCAGTGGGAGCAGAATGATTGTAATATGCTGGAATAATGCTATATGGAATGATAAAGTTCTGATCTAAATAACAGCCCCTACATCACCACTTGTTGTTTCAAAGGGTTTCAAGAAATATCTTCCTCGCTCAAAACAAACCAAAAACAAACTCCAGCATATTCAGTTGTCAGACACGACTGGAACTTCAAACAGGACTGGCTTCTATGGTCAGATATAACTAATAAATGAGCTTTTTGGCAACAAACAGGGTGCAAACTGGGATAAAAAGTACCCCATGCCCATGCTTAAAAATACTGCTGGGTCTTTAATGTTGTGGGCCTATTTTTCTGCCAGAGGTCCTGGACATCTTGTTCAGATACATAGCTTTGTGGATTCTGTCAAATACCAATGGATAAAAAAATCTAAACCTGACGGCCTCTGTTAGAAATCTTATATGGGCTGTGGTTGGATCTTCCATCAGGACAATGATCCAAAACCAACATCAAAATCAACACAAAAATGTGTCACTGAGCACAGAATGAAGCTTGTGCCATGACCATCCCAGATCCCTGACCTGAACCCTGTAGAAACTGAAATAAAAGAAGCACCAACATGAAGCTGGGAATCTGAAGGATCTAGAGAGATTCTGTATGAAGGACTGGTCTCTGATCTTTGGTCAGGTGTTCTCCAAACTCATTAGACAATGTTGGAGAAAACTCAGAGCTGTTATTTTGGGAAATGGACGTTGAATAATTGGGTGCAAATAATTGGGGCCAACCTGAACTAGAGAAAAACAAATTTCATGAGATTTTCCCTCTAGTTTCCATAGTTTTACTTCAATGAAAGGTTAGAATTTTGTGAATTTTTGGATGAAAGATCTAAAGGATAAACGATGCAGATTTATTTTCACAGCCACACATTTGCTCATATTTACCAAGGGTGCCAATATTAATGGACGGCATTGTATAATAGTTTTATTTATTTTCTACGTCATTGTAATCTAAGTTATTGTAATCTGTTTCAGATAAACCCACCCAGGAAAAGCACATTAAAGTAAAACAAACTATTCACTCATCTCAGTCAGACTCTCTAACTTGGTCGTTTTTGTCTGGAATACATCGCTATCTAGATCAGACTGTTTGCTGTTAATCAGTCAGTCAGTGATTACAGATGTGCAGGTGCTGTATAAACAATTCACTCTGGCACAGGCTCTGACAGCTTCTCTGTTCTCTGCACACAAGGGCTCAAAGACACGGGCTCTCCCCGGTAATCATGGTCTCCTCTGACCCTCCTCTTGCTGTGTGGCATATTTTACATGCCAGAATCGCTCAGTCTCCTTAGAGGTCAACTGTCCAATTACAGGCAGAGTTTCACCTTAACCCCACTGAACACCTTCATCCGTCATTCACACGCGGCAAATTTATTGAGCTTTCCTTAATTAAAGCTGTAAGTTAGTGCAGTTATAAAAATAGCAGACTTTTGAAGGCAGATTATCTCCCTTTATCTCGTCTCATTGAATTTCTGTCGTCTCTGCCAGTGTTTCTATAATTAACTCCGTAAGAGTATCTAATCTAAAGGATGAATGCCAGGTGGTTTTAAAAACCAGTTTAAGTCTGAATGGTGACTTGTATTATACAGCAAGTCAGACTTATGATATTATACTTGACAGGAAAAAAAGCAGGTGCTGTATGAGATTTTTAATTAGTGATGAAAAATAGGTGCTGTCATCCATGTATTTGTATACTGTATATACAGTGGAGTCCAAACAGCTGAGGCTACTATTGAAAATGCTTCTGTTTTGCATATCTTTCTAATTCAGCACATTTTTTTAAAATCATCAACATAACCATTTTAATGAAAAATTAAATTTTACATCACCATACTTTACATCAAGCTTTTTCTCACTTTATTTATACATTTATCAAGCTTTACAAAATTATCAAAAACAATTTTACATCAAGCTTTTACAAAAAAAAACAAAAAATTCACATTTTGTACTTTCATAAAATTCCATGTTTAATTCAATGTCCGATTGTTATCGATTATTTTATTAATAATTATTAATTTATTACCTATTCTACCGATTATTCCATCGATTAATCGAGTAATTAGATAAGAAGTTATTTTTCTTTATTAAATCGCAATACTTTCTATACAAGAAAAAATAAGATAGGTTTCTTAAAATAACAACTAATTTGTTTCCTTTTTAGAAAAATTAACATTTTTATTGCTGAAATTGCATAATGTAAAAACTAATTGCCAAATAACATTCAAAATGCAAATACAAATCAATAAATAAATACAAATAAAACCATAAATATTAATAAAAAATAAAATACAAAAAATTCACATTATTTTAAAAAAGGTAAACATTACAACCTAAAACTAAGACATAAATCAAGAAATATCAAGAAATATAAAAATCATTTCACATTATTAAAAAAAAGGTAAACAGTCCAAACTAAAACTAAGGCATAAATAAAAATAAAAGTGATAAAAATAATAATACCTAAACATTGCATTGATGTCGTGCAACTTAACTTTCAAGTTTCAGCCTAACTAAAGCTTAAGCATGACATACGCCTTTTGCCTTCACTGTCTTCTTGGAAGGCTTTGTGGCTTTTGTTTTGTAAAAGGCAAAAATCAGTGGACAAGATTATCTAAAAGTGTGCATCATCTTTTGAGTCACATTCTTATATTTAATCAGTCAATTAGAATATGACATTTAGGCTTTTACTAAACAAATATCATTATCAACTAAATTCTTTGCACTGCAGAGGAAACACAGAAGAGACATTTAGATGTAGGCCTATTTAACACTGTTTAATTCAGCAACCTGCAGTTACAAATGCATTAATAATAATTTGTTATTCTAAAGATAAAACATTGAATACTGATATCTACAATCATGTTAAGTAAGTCACTGTGAAAAAGTAAGTCATTGAAATTGAACCGAATCATTTAAATGGTTGATTCATTCAGGAACGAAACACCGACAAGCTGTTCAGTGACACAAAACATTGCTAAATGTTTTTTGTTGGCGAAATAGAGCAAAAACAGGCAATATACCCCCGGTTTCACAGACAAGGCTTAAGCCTAGTCCTAGACTAAAATGTAAGTCTGAGCTGTTTCAACTGAAAGAAACGTGCATTGACTAATCTTAAAATAGATCAGTGCCTTTGTTTTGTCTAAAGATGCAGTAATGTTTCTTTCTAAGGCACATTTATAAAAATTACGTAAATGTCCTAATTGAACTATGGCTTAATCCTGGTTTAGACTAAGCCCTGTCTGTGAAACCGGGCCATAGTGTTTAAAATGTAAGTCTCTAATACGAACTTCTTGTTTATTGAACTGTTGCATAAAAGAAGCATCACATTTGTAATCATGTTGGTTTTTAAAGGTAAAAACTGACACTCTTTGTGTGATATTAACTTTCTGTGGTATTTTTTTGCATAACTGTATGGGAAGCGTGTCTCTGTGTGTGTGTCACCGAGAGAGAATGAAAAAATCAACATGAATGGCGCTTAATCGTTCACAAAACATAACTAACTTAAGGACATCATAAATTGTGATTTTTGGTCTTAAATATGTCCAGCATTTATCAGGTTATGCATCAGTAATAATGATGGGTGATCACAGTAAATGAACTAAACAAAGCCTTGAGGCAAATTATTTTTTTGCATTCGGATTACTCAAGGAATCGTTTCAGCCCTAACTTGAACCCAGCAGAAAAGCACTTTGTAAGCATTGTATTCATTTTGCAGGTTGGGCAGTTATAACAGAATTGTGTTTTTTCCTCTCACACATACAGTATTTAGATGCAGGGACTGTTAATGCAGCCTTGGACTGTTCAGATACAGCGAAGACCATTGCACAATATTCTGAATCATTTATAGAAGGCCAACACTGACCCACTCACTACATTTCTGCCCAACTAGTTAATTTTAGAGCAATCCTTACCGCATACTGCTAAGTGCTGGCTTACCACAAGCACTGCTCTTCATTATTATTCATGATCAATATGCAAAACATCTAAAGTAGTGCTGAAGTCAGTGAGCTCCAGGCCCCAGGGTGTTACAGCTACTTCTCATCACCAGATGAATTCATGCATATCAAACCCAGAACATGCAGCACCTGCCATCATACATGAAGCCCAGCAAGCTCAGTCATGATACTAGCTCATTTGAAATGATCCCTACATGCTGTCTCCTGGCAAGAAAGCTAACTGGAAGGGAAGTACGAGGTGAAAGAGAAAAAGGACACTTCAGCTTGCAGAGGAGAAAGAGCGAGGGAGGCCGACACAAGCCAGCTCATTTAATTTCATTGAACAATATATTGACTCTGAATCACAATGGGGAAGCCGACAGACCGCTGAGAATGCAATCTCGCGCTATGGAGACCTGATGCTGTTTACAGAGAGATGATATGCATACGGGTGAAGAGACACTAATGAGAGAGAAACCAGCGAAAATAAGTCATATAGATGAAGATACCTCAATGAATTTTTCAGTAAACATTTATTTTTTAGGTTGGCAGAATATGATCCTTTGTGCCGGGGCTTGAAAAACCGAAGCCGTGCTGCGCTTCGACACTAGACTAGGATCCTGCCAGCCAGGTTTTCTTAGAACTATAAACACATTTGTTCTGTTTTCTCGACATTCTATCTCAGCTTATTGATTCTGACAGTGCAAACGTACTGCTGCTATTGAGAACCCCAACAAAATGAATTTCGCAGCGCAGTGTGATATCTTCAATGCATTCATTCAGTTTGAAACGTATTGGCTCATGACCTCCTTACGGCAAACTCTGAAACGCTCTAAACTGGCTGCTTGCCCATCTCTCCCACCATTTAAGAATACAGCATCTGACAAGTTTGTGTCGGGTGGGATGACAGAGACCCTCTGCAAAGGCCTTTCATGTGCCTGATGCCGGCAGGTGCAAAACACTCTGGTACTGCGGTAATAGACGCCCCACTGACGAATACAATCTAGGCCCGCTGGAAAAATGTAACTCTGTTTACATTTTTGCAATGCTCCAACATACCAATACAAAACTCACTGCAGTTTTCCAGCTGAAATGAACACTAGTGGCAGTAACACAACAACTTCTATTTCTTTTCACACACTATGGGCCTCATTTTTCAATCTAACGTAGAAACGAGCGCAGTTCAGAGTGCACAATAAAAATAAAAAAAACTTACGGCAGAGTTCATGTGTGAACATTTATGAAACATTTGTATGCCGCCAATCCTGTCATTTAAATATCACGCCCCTAAAAACACCCCTTAGATTTTACGACACAAAGAAATGAAACCTGGCCAAAAAACAGAAAGTAAACTCATGAAAGAGAAAATGATCTTACTCTTAAAACACCCTTTAACTAGGGATGAACTGCAATGAAAATTCTTGGCCTAACAAAATTACACACTGGGCTGAAGGCTGATTACCAGACACGTTTTTCTTTTTTTTCTTTTTCTTTTTTTCACGTATTTTGCCAATTTTTTAACCATTGCATAAATTAAATAGCCAAAAGGTGCTTTTAACAATTTGGTCTTGCTTTTAAAAAAAATTTCAAATAAGTAAATCAATTAACACTGAACAATTCTTACATTCTAGTAGACATTATAACATACCAACAAAGCACAATTTAACTTAAAATTAATAAGTTAGTAAAGTAATATTCTTTGGCCAATTTCATGACCCCCTTTTTGAATCAGGCATGTGTTTATGATGTACAAATAAATTGTTAATGATTGTTATTGTTATTTTTGTCTGATGTAGTAAACTTGCTCTGTAGCACACCTGGTACAGCACTGTACTTGCGATGTCAAGAACTCGGGTACAAGTCCTATGAAGCACAATCATTACAAAAGAACTCAAAAACTTGTAAAAGCAATGAAAAAGAAAAAGTTGTTTCAGCAAATGTCTCACGTTTTAGTTTTTACACTAGGCCTGCCAATGACTAAAGATTTTTCTAGTCAAATAATAGTCATTCATTCTAGCTATTAGTTGACTAATTACTAACTAATAAACTACAATGATAAATTTGAATTATTTATTAATAAACAAGTGTTTTCTGAGTCAGTGTCAACTGCAAGAAGATGCTGACTTGTCATCTCCACAATACAAGTGATGCATCTTTTGGTTTTGGAATTGGTTTGTTAAAAAGTAGACAGTTCAAGCTATTTGTACATATATTTCTCATGTCTGTGAGGCAAGTAGCACATAGGTTTGTGTTTGGGATGCGCTCCAGTTAACGGAGACCGAGATGGCAGAAAGCACATCCTGTTTGTTTTCTTTATTTTATAAAAGCACAACATTTTGTTGACTATAGACACATAAAAAGTAAACCCTTTACAGTTTCAATTGATGTATTACTCCTATGAGCCAAAATAATGGTGTATTTTAAGTTATTTCTGTTTTCAGGAATAATGTGCAATAATAATTTCCACACTCGACACAAACACTTTAATTTTTGCCTAATAGCACACTTTTATCTAGATTAACATTACAGAAACCAGGTGTGTGAAATGGCTCCTACTTATAAGTTTCACTTTCAAATTATAAACCATACATGAGATTGATGAAAGATAGGGGAATGTTTCAATTTACAGCTGAATATACTGTAATTACCTCAAGGACTTAATGATTTTTTTTTTTTTTTTTGCAAATTTTTCAACAACTATTGGGGGGAAAGCCCTAGTTCACAATATTGTTTAGGTGTTTAGGGTTTTGTGTAGGTGGTACACTATTTTTTTTAAACATGATAGAGCATTAACTATTTAGCACCACACACTAGACATTACTCTTTGAAAGTGTTGCAAAACATCCAAGAAGCAATGTAATATAATTTAGCAGAACTGTCGTCAGAGGAACGTTTTTCCAAAAAGCCCGGTTTGGATGAATTATGGACCCTGCTCTCAGCTGGCATTCGGCACAAGCAGCAATCAACTGAAAGCCAAATGTACATATTTATTTCACAGAAAAGGTTTTCGAAAACTGTTTTTCTAGTTAAATATTAAAGTGCCTTGTTAGCAAACAGCCAGTTTCTGTTTATGTGATGAATTACTTCCAATTCAATCCCCGAAACCTTCAGCTGCAAAACATAATAAGTTACTCAAAAGCTCTGCACGTTTGCACTACATGCTCCATTTGCCTAGAAAATCCTTCCTGACCAAAGGTGTCTGGAAATAAGGCCCTTAAATCTGTGTGTTACTCAAGAGAGACTAGTTGGAAGCAAGTTGGAAATGTCTCATAACTCTTGTAAGAAAGTGGATCACTTGCTCCCTTTTGGACTAGTTCTTCCAAGTCAGAGCAGGCTTCAAGGCATCAAATAATTATGATAATAATTTCTCTCTCAGATGGGAATCTATCCTTGCTATCTACATGCGCAACCCTGTCCATGTGAACATGGGAAACCTTGGCTTACACAATGGGCCGCCTTCTACCATCAATCAAAAGTTTTATGAAGAATCTAACAAGCCTTTTTTTGGGACAGATTCTCTATGAACATCTGTTGTTGTCAAGGAGGGTCTACTGCTTAACCCAAGGTCTCCAAACACTCTTATTCAATAACAAGCTACACGCAACATTGTGGTAAACACTGAAAGCCCTGAAGCACAGTTAGTTACAAAGCCTGGAGCTAGTTTGTTTCAACATTCAGACAAAAATGAGCACCGGTCTAAAAACACTGCATGTAAAGGTATGTGTTTGCCATGAGCAAGGTGAAAACCAATTGCTCAAGCCTCAGACCTTATCTATTGATTGCCTGGTTTATTTTCCTTCACGTTTGCCTTGAATTGTTGACATTTAAGGCCAAAATGTTGTGGTATCGCAATTTGTTTTACACAGATTGGTGCCAGGTTCACAAATGAATTTTTATGGGCAATTATTTTGATGATTACTAATCACAGTGGTGTGTTTAAAACACCAAGTGATTGCTGTTGTTTACTGGTATTTCCTGCCATAATTAAATGCAGACAGAGGTAACAGTTTTAAAACTTGGTGGACAAGTAGATGTAAGTAAGTTTGTTTCTTCAACAGATTTAGAGCATTCCATCACTTGCTCACCAATGGATCCACTGCAGTGAATGGGTGCCGTCAGAATAAAAGTCAATTAATGTCTTGTGAAGTGAAAAAACTGTGTGTTTATAACAAACAAACCCATCATTACGATGTTTTCTAACTTCAAACCATTGCTTTTGGCTAAAACACGAGTCCATATTTTGCAATAATGCTTTCTCTAGTGATCTGGCCTGAGTCAGAAAAGAAATAAATCCACAATAGTTTTAGATTTTGATGTGAGAGGACAAGGAGATGGACCTTCACTGTAGGAAGCATTATTATGGATTATAGACTTGTAATGTTAGCCAGAAGCAATGGTTTAAAGCTAAAAACATTTTAATGATGGATTTGTTTCTTACAAACATGTAGCTTTTGACTTCACAAGATGAAAATTGATGGACTGAAGTGATGTGGATTGTTTGTGGATTATTGTAATGTTTTTATTCGCAGTTTGGACTCTCATTCTGACGGCACCCATTCACTCCAGAGGATCCATTGGTGAGTAAGTGATGGAATGACACATTTCTCCAAATCTGAGGAAGAAACAAACTCATCCATGTCTTGGGTTGCCTGAGGAAGAGTACATTTTCAGCTAATTTTAATTTCTGGGGTGAACTATTCCTTTAAAATGCAGTATCTTTAAGACCTTCAATGCAAAATATTCACAAATAGTATGAATTACAGTGTTTATGGGTTGTGGGTTTGCAGTCAGGTCCAATTTAACGAACATTTACTGCAAAAATTAAATTTTTCATGATATGAGCTTTTTATTTAAAATTGAATTGTTATATAATTATCAGTTAATGGCTCAGCTAAGAAGCCGTGACAGAATACAACACTGCCAGAGAGGACATTAATTACCATAAGGCCACAGAAATTCTGCTCTTATTGGGAGAAGAAAAAGCAGCTATAGATTTATCACATGGCTAATTGCAGTTACACTCACACCAATTACAGATTAATTACTCCTCATCACACACACAGCAACACAATAAAGGCCTTGAGTATGACTGTAGTGGAACAACAATTCAGACTAAACATTAAATTGATCCTGAAAGAGGCACTTGTCAGGTTAGTGTAATTCCTCACTGGACTAATGTCCATCAAATGACAAACCACACCAACATTAGTGCATGTGAGAGGGATACACAAAGTTATTACACAACAAAAACATTCACACAATCGAACCACATCACCTAATAATGTAGTAAAACACACTTGCTCCTCTTCTTAAGTGCTGGGTAGATTACTTACAAAGTGTAGTTTGTTACTGATTACAGATTACATGATGCAAATTGCAGTTAGTAATGTAATCTAGGTTACACATTTTAGATAATGTATTCTGACTACTTTTTACCTAACTTTCTTTTAACATTTACCACTAAATGTACCACACCGATAAACGTATAACTTATGATTTTTAACCTTAAATGCTCATATTGTCTAGGGTATATTGAAAACTCCCATCTTATTTTTCTCCTACAACTTCAAAATTATCCTACAATGCTGCAAAAGAACCGGCCCAGTGTTTACAAAGTGAACGCGCAAGGAGGGTCAAACGCCCTTCACGTAAAAAAGGGCGATTTTGAAGTTGGAGGAGAAAATGAGATGGGAGTTTTCTTGGGAACTGTCTTGAACCAGAATACACAGTTAACGCAGAGCTATTCAAGATGAGCATTTGGGGTTTAAAATTATATAAATATTTTTTTTTTTATTTTTTTTTATTTTTCTTTTTTTTTTTTTAGAAATTAACAGATTGTTTCCCTAGATTTGACTAGAATCGTCCTCGACTTTGAAGTAGAGCTGTTCGATTATGGCAAAAATCATAATCACAATTATTTTGGTCAATTTAACACGGTTACGACTGGGTCCAAAACTTTATATTAGTAATTAATTTAAAGATAGCAATACAACAGAAAAAAAAAAACAAAAAACTGTGCTTTAAAAAAATTACTTTTATGTCTAAAGTAGTCTAACAGCCTACTACAGAATTTGAATGTCATTATCTGAATGCAAAATAAAACCGCATCTTCACTGTAATAACTATGCTTTGTTTTTTATTAAAACTACAAAAGTCCTTCATTCAAGAGCAGTGGGTGATTTTTATGTTTGTATTTTTCTGTTTTATTAATATTAAGCATAGAGACGGCAGAAGGAATATTATTTGTTGCCGCTTTAAGAGACACACGGATCCAATATTCTGTTACACATTTTCATCCTCAACTGTTTATGATCATTTCAGACATAACTGACAAAGGTTTACATGAATAATCACCAAGCGCCTCATTTTGAAATATTTTTGTGTGTATTTGACCGTTTAGGCGCGCACCTCGAGCTAAAAGATAACTTTACATGTCCATGGTCTGCTCCATCTGAATGCATACACAGAACAGCGCAAGTTCTCTTTCTCAGTTTTAAAAACACAACATCAAAGAAACAATAATAAATCAAGCACCTTCCGTTTTATGAAAGTCACATTACATGTTTTTGCTGATTTGCATGTGAAATTAGGCTTTTATGGAGGAGCGAATGCGCCACCGGTAAGGGGGCGGAATGGAGCGCAATAATCATTTCATCTCGAGTACTGCATTTTCATGATCGTTTGAAGCCGAAATTGAAATTGAATCTGAATTTCGATTAATTGCACAGCTCTATTTTGAAGCTGCATTTAAACTGCATTTTGGAAGTTCAAACTCGCAGGCACCATAGATGTCCACTATATGGAGAACATTCCTGAAAAATTTTCCTCAAAAAAACATGACTGAAGAAAGAAACACATGAACATCTTGGATGAAAAGGGAGTGAGTACATTATCTGTAATTTGTTGTTCTTGAAACGGACTTCTCCTTTAATGTGAGAACTGCTGCAGCGGTTTGTTTGGGCTGATAAAAGCCCAATAAATGATTGACAAAATTAATTCAATCATAAAAAAAAAAAATGATTTAAAAACATTTGAACTCTCAAAATAGAATATTTAATTTGTTTACCTGCATGTCTGCATGGCCTATTAACCGATATCAAAGAACTGTGAACATGCCAATGTCTTGTTGAACTACCTCCGGGAAATGTTAACCAAAATATTTTAATTCAAAGGGATTTGGCTGAAAAAGATTTGGAAATCTCTGCCTTACTCGGACAAACATTAATTACCATGGAAACAGCAATAACACACATCCAAAGGAGAATTGATGACACACAGCAGGATTTTTAGAAACAAAACTTTAAAAGAGAAAAAAAGAAGAATTAGGGGGAAATCGATACATTTTAATAAAATTTCTGTAAAAGTTTGTTCAAGTGTGCTATTAGTGTACTTTTTTCAAACTATAAAATAGGAAAGTATATTTTCTACTTTTATGTACTTCTCAAAAATGTGGTTTATATACAGTACAGACCAAAAGTTTGGACACACATTCTCATTCAAATGAATGAGAATGTGTGTCCAAACGTTTGGTCCGTACTGTAGATATGAATTCAACTGAAAAAACTTGTGAAAAATATCTTTCAGGTGGTCAAATAGCAAATAGCAAATAGCAAATAGTGGAGCTCTTCATTTTTTTTACTATTAAAACTGGATTTTCCAAAAGATGGGCAAAAGTCTTACAGTAAACCATGTGAAATTATCCATGTTATCCCCATGAATTAAAGGTAGAAATGTGAGTCTTTTATAAAGTGAATTTTAATAAACTTTAATAAACAGAAAAAATATACAGTACAGACCAAAAGTTTGAACACACCTTTTCATTCATTTGAATGAGAAGGTGTGTCCAAACTTTTGGTCTGTACTGTACTTCTCAGAAATATATTTAAAATTACATTTAAGAATACTTGACTTATACGTAGGAGGCACTATAACACTTCTTCTGTACAGAATTTCCAAAACACAAGTGAACAACAGATGCTTCCACACGTAATCTAACACAATCGTCAGACATTAAACAGCATCAAAACCATAGATTTGAAAAACTGTAACATTATGAAATAAATAATAATAACTGTTAAGCTTTGAGGTGATGATCAACTTATTTTGATTAACATAGTTTGTCTATTTTTTCCACTTTTTGTTCAAAATGTTGTTTTCATTCAAGTTTTTAAAAAAGGAATGCATGAAACAAACAAAAAAAAAATATATAAAACCCTGTTCTTTCTTTTGATGTTTTGTATGTTCAGATATTCATTTAACAAAATATATACAAATTAATACCTAACTAGGGACATAGTAGTATACCTAAAGTATGATTTAAAGTTCACTTATAGAAAAAAAAAATACCTGCAGTATAAAACTACTAAACTAGTAGTTTACTGAGACTTTACTTCAAAGTGTACTACAAATGCATGAAAAGTATTTAACCAGTAAACTATCAGTATACCTATCAGTTCACTTTTAGTATACTTGCAGTACAAACTAAAAATAGAGATGTAATTAGTAGTTTACTCAAAGTTTACTACTGTTACACTTAAAAGTATACTTTTATATACTAGAAAGTGGGCCAATTTAGTCCCAAGGAGTACTTAAATAGTACACTTAAAAGTATACCACTAGTACTGTAATAGGTGTATGCAGGACTAGACGAGACGATATTCACAAATACAATATATTTAATATAATTCTCCAAGAGGAACAAGGCAGGAACACGAAGAGCTTTCACACACACATCAAACGTTAAGGACCGACAATACACTGAACTCAAAGACTGACTCTTAAAGACAAACTAATCAAGAAACACAGGTGACATTGATGACTGATAATAAAACACAGGTGTAACAGATGACGGTGACGAAGGCTAAACCAAATGACAGATCAACGGGGGGAAGACAAATGGGAAAAACCAATGACAGGACAGACAGAACTGTGACATTACGCCCCCCTCCGGAAAGGCGCGTCCTCGCGCCGTGGAAAAAACGAAAAAACGAGAGGGGCGGAAAACCAGGAAACCAAAGTCAATGAGGGAGGGGGCTCTGGCGGAGGACGCAACCCCCGGAGGAGGACCAGAACAAAAGTCCAGGTAATACAGAAGACAGTCCATGGGGGCGACGACGGAGGGAGGAGCCAGGGAAGACACAGGAGGGACCTGGAGCAGGAGGAAATCCACAGGACCCAGACCACAGCCATGATGACGGCCCACGGTGGAGCCGACGGAGGGAGGAGCCATGGTGGAGGGAGGACCGCCGACTCCATGGGGCCGACCGACAGAGGCGGAGCAGATGGAGGAGGAGCCCGAGGCGGAGACGGAGAGCCGATGATCCGGGGTGACGCCGAGGATCCGGAGGGCCAAGGTGGAACAGGCTCTGGCGCCCGAGGCGGAGGCGGAGTCCCGGAGATCCGCGGCAGAGCCAGAGCGACAGAGGATGGAGGCTGTGCCCGCAGGAAGGAGGAGTCCCAAGGAGCCGGTGGGACGGCGCGACGAGGCACAGCCGGAGGAGCAGAGTCCTGAGGAGCCGATGGGGAGACGACTGACCAGGGCGGAGCCGGAAAGACGATGGAGCCCGGTGGAGCTGGTGGATCGACGGGTGACGGTGTAGAGGAGGGCATCGAGAGCCGTGGTGGAACCGCGGGGTCGAAGGGCCGAGGCGGAGTCCAGGACTCGGAGGCTGGAGGCGGAGCTGAGGAATCCTCCAGCCGAGACGCCGATGGAAGCTGGCAGTCCCGCGGCGAGCCCACTGCACAGGTGGTGGGCTGAGGGTGAGCTGAGGGGCTGTCAGGGGACAGCAGCGGCCAGACAAACATGGCATCAGATGACAGAGGGTGGGAATTCCGGGCAGACAGGACAGACAGATATTTCCATATCAAAGTCAATTAAGTTACCAGAGTTCTCTTGGGCAAGATCCGAGAAGAAGTCTATTAAATCCCCAGAAATAGATCCAAGCTCACCCTCAGCGGTGGTGCAGTGGGCAGGGCTCTCTGTAGCCCTCTCTAGCTCCACGTCATACTCCACCGTCACGGATGTTGCAGTCGGCTCTCGCACCTGGTCCGATGTGTCCGGCTCTGGCTCTGGCTCTGGCTCTCCATCGTCGGTGGGCTCGGGCTGCAACTCCGCTTGTCGGGGTGATGTTGGGCTGGGTTCTGGGTCAGGTGTGGGGCTGGTGTCGTCCTCCGCGTTCGACGAAGATCTGCTGGACACCCACACGATGAAATCAGCGATGCTCTCTCGAGGACCTTCCCCGGACAACTGCCTCTTGATGGTGTTGTTCAGTCCCTTACGGAAGAAGGTACAGAGGCAGTAGTCCGGGTAGTGCGTGTAAGGCACGAGGTGGACGAAGTCTCTGGTGTAGTCCTCGAGAGAGCGATCCCCCTGCTCCAGGAGAATGATGCTCACAGCAGGGTCCATGATAAAAACCAAAAAATAAACACTGAGAAAAACGAAAAATAAAGCAGGGGAAACACGCTGGGGAACTGTTTAGGTCGGTCCTTCTGTAATAGGTGTATGCAGGACTAGACGAGACGATAGACGATATTCACAAATACAATATATTTAATATAATTCTCCAAGAGGAACAAGGCAGGAACACGAAGAGCTTTCACACACATCAAACGTTAAGGACCGACAATACACTGAACTCAAAGGCTGCGTCCGAAATCGCCTACTTCTCTACTATTTAGTAGGGAAAAGCAGTAGGCGAGCAAATAAGTATGTCCGAATCCTAAGTATTTATAAAAGAGTAGGCGAGAATTAGTAGGCGAATGCACTACTTCTCGCGAGATTCGGGTGTACGTCTACTTAAAGTGCGTCCGAATATGCCTACTTAACTACTATATAGTAGGAAAAAAAGAGTACGTGAAGAAAGAAGTACGTCCGAAACCTCAGTATTCACAAAAGAGTAGGCGAGAAATCCCCGGATGTCCTACTGCTTCAGCCCAGATCCTGAAGTCTTCATCGATGGATACTTTTCAATCCCAGGAGTCCACAGGAGGCCAAAACGTCATCATCGAACGTGATTGAGAACCACGGCGAGGGTGTTTACAAATGTGAGTATTACAACCAAAACACGGTTCCCTGTCTTAAAAATCATATTTGTTGAGCTACTTTCTCGTAAACTGTTGATTTGCATAAGGTGCCAAGATGTTATACAGTATGCTATAGTTAGTATATTTGTGATTTCGCTGTTAAAACATGTTTTATGACGTATAGCGAACATTAAGCTTCAGGTAGCACACGCACGTCTTTAAAAGCGGATTTACATAAAACATATACATTTTAAAGACGTTTAATAAATGTCTATTTATCAAATGACAGGAAAATGTTCTAGACTAGAGCAACACAAAACATCTGAGTGAGTGATGGACGTTATGTGAGAATTCACTGTCACTGCTTTACATTAATGTAAGTAATGTAAATAAACACATGTACATATAGTAGGCCTAACTGAACTTCAAACTCATTTCAAACAGAGCTATAACAGGACTTTTCTGATTCTTGATTTATGTGACTTTGTTGCAGATGTTTTGTGGTGGAGCAGGACCTGAAAGGAAAGGTGACTGCAGCATTTTTGGGGAAAAGTAAAATCCGAAACTTAATATAAAGATTGATCATTTTGTAACTTCCAATACAGAGATCTAATGACACTGTGCTGTTAAAATGACAGTTTTTGTATTATATTTGTGCATCTTTGTATAATCTGAAATGTCTGCAGACTGGTGTGTGCAGTGACAAAGGAGAAATCCACAGCAGCATCCTGGAAATGAGAGCCTCCATCACTCCACCTGCCCTTTGTTTCATCTGGACCAGATGTTGCTGCGGTGTCTTCATCAAAAAGACTAGAAGACCAATATGTTTAATAAAGCTTTGTTCCATGTGTATTTATTTATGTTCATGGTTACTTTTATTATTTTACTAATTTATTCATGTTTCCTGATGTTGTCAGTAAATAAAATATAACATTTTCATAAGCCTATGCATTTATTCATTACTTCATTGAAAAAAACAACAACATTATTGTTTAACTAAAAATATCATTAATTATTAGTCAGCATTTATCATTATTATTGTTGGTACGTGTTGGAGTGGGCTAGCAATGCATTCTAAAGTTATTTTAATTTCTAAATAGTAATACTTAAATTTTCCGAGTGTAAAATCAACAGTCTTCTCCAAAGGTAAGATCTTTGAGCAACTGATCGACGTCTCTTTTGTGCAGATGTTGTAAACATGGAGGAGAGTGTACTGGGTAGGGTTGTCATGTTACTGATGCCATGAGGTGTCGCTGTCGCTCAAATTTTTGTATTATTATTACTGCAGAATTTATAATTCCATACAAACTAAGGGAAAGACTTAAGTATCTTTAACAAAGAACAATCATGACAGAAAACATAACTATAAAAGGTTTGCGTACATAGTACAAGATTAGATACAGAAAAAAAAAATTAAATATATTTGAATATTCATAAAATCGCAATGAATTAAAAATTGCCTTTGTTTTTGTTATTTATTTATTATTATTTTAAGTTTCAGGGATGAAAGGACAGAGAAATTCAGCAAGAAAAAGGAAAACAAATCAGATCTAAGCTAGTTTTGCACAATTTTGCCCATTAACATATTCAAGACAACAAATTTGGGGGTTTTAGTGATTTTATTATTGTTAAAAATATAAAAACTTCAATCAATCCAAAATAAGCAAATTTCATCAACATCAAAATGTTTACAGATAGATGAATTAAATCCGTCGTTCATATCATTTCATGTTGCGCTTGTTATAACGTCATAGGTCACATGATAACGTCAACATGGCGGAACGCATCCATACTCAACGAGATTTGGCTGTTGAGTAGGTACTCTTTTAGCGCTCGTTAAGTAAGTACTTATTGAAATTAAGTACCTACTCATTGAGTAGGCGATTTCGGACGCAGCCAAAGACTGACTCTTAAAGACAAACTAATCAAGAAACACAGGTGACATTGATGACTGATAATAAAACACAGGTGTAACAGATGACGGTGACGAAGGCTAAACCAAATGACAGATCAACGGGGGGAAGACAAATGGGAAAAACCAATGACAGGACAGACAGAACTGTGACAAGTACACTTACTACATAAAGTACACTTATAAATATACTTCTTTTTGGAAGGGAATTTATCTAAACAGTAGAGACTGCTATCAGGGATGAAAGAAGAATTAATTTGAGGTCCAACCAACTAACTAAATAAAAAACAAATAAATAAATATTTTGGTGGTCAGATATTGTGTGGCAATTTCAAGCTCAGAGCTAATCACATTAACAGATTTAATGGCTTTCCTGTTATAATAAGTTATGATGTTTAATGATTTTCTAATCTAAAAACAAGAGATCATCAGGGTCATCCCAGCTCAGATCTCTAGAGGCTGTTGATTTAATTCAGCTTCAGAAGAAAATAAATTAAATGTTGTATTTAACAGATTTTTAACCTTATTTGGGAATACACAGGAGGTGTCTCAAGAATAATTAACTGGTAATTTTAATTATTTTCTAGCAGCATAATGGGTGAGAAAGTTTTAGAATCATCAAGCGTTAAATTAAGTAAATTTTGTACACACACCTCCAGTCAACTCACTTCATCTACTGAGATGGATCTATCATCATGATTCACAGTGACATCTGAGGTGCTCTGATACAAGAAATAAGACAAATGCAGTGAGCTCAGTGTGAATAATAATGAATAGACAGCAACACAAGACAGGTTAGTGTCACCAGACAATTAAAATGCAAACATTTGCACATGTTTGTGAATAAATTGCATGTGATGCACATAGTTTCTTCGGTGATCATTAATCAAGCAGCAGTGAGAATGGCAACAGCACATTACGTCTCATATGATATTCATACCCATCTCTCACAGCATAATTTCCTTTTGAGGAAATTTCAGGATTTGTTTCTCCTTGACAGTTCGTAATTTGTGAAATATTACCAAATTATAAATCTCCATAAAACTGGCGAACATTTGTTGTACTGTAAAGACTCCATCTGGATTGGAGGTTTTGAATGAAAAGGTTTGTCAAAGCCAATACAAGAGTATGAACAGATCCAGAGAAATCTCCATAAAACCACTGAATATTGACTATAGCTCATTTAGACATGCAAAGCAGACAGATAACACAACAAAGCCAGGCTGGATTTTCTTCAGCTGAGCTCTGTGGAGTCTGACTTGAGATGCGTGTCACATCCTGAAGATCCTAGTCCCGGCTGCACGGTTTCAAAGTGTGTCCGGCCTCATTACAATTTCATTACAACAACCAGAACAGGGAATTCAAGCAACTTCCGGTTGCTGCAACAGGATAATGCCAGTCTAGCACTAGTTCTCCTGTCTCAAATGCAATTGTTAATACATTAATTATTACTAATGAGAAGGGAAAATATATAAACACAAGCAGATGTTATTTCATAATTTTCTTCAGCTGTAGCCTATTCTGTCTGGATTATATGGAAAAAGGTAATTGTGACTTTTTATCTAAAAATTCTAAATATTTCTCAAAATTCTAATATAACTTAAAAAAAAAAACTCAAGCAATCAATCAAAATTTATTTATAAAAAAGTTAAGTTGGCTTGAGAAAGCTGGACCAGAAAAAGCATGTTGTTAGCATGATTAGCACGTTTCTAGCATCATTAGCATGTCATTAGCACGTTGCTAGCATGGAGTTTACTGATGCTGCGTCAGAAATCGCATACTTCCCTACTATATAGAATTCGAAAAACAGTATGTGAGGCGAGTAGTATGTCCGAATTCATAGTATTCAAAATACAGTTGGAGTCGTCACATTCGAAAAATGGCGGAAAGTGGAGACGCGGCGGATGTAGTACGTCCGAATTCTATTCATACTACCCATATACATACTATATAGAACATACTTTTTTTAACGGTTGGGAAGTATGTTCAAATTTAAATGTAGCACCTACTGAAGCAGTATGCGATTTCGGACGCAGCATGAGACTATACTTCTAACATGACTAGCAATTTGTTAGCATTTTTCGAGCATGATTAACATGTTGTTAGTATGTTTCTAACATGATTAGCAATTTGCTAGCATGTTTCTAACATGATTAACATGTTGCTAACATGTTTCTCACATCATTAGCAAGTTGCTAAAATTTCTAGCATGATAAGCAAGTTGCTAACGTTTCTAACATGATTAGCAAGTTGTTAGCATGTTTCTAACATAATTAGCAAGTTACTAGCATGTTTCTAACATGATTAGCATGTTGCTAACATGATTGTAACGTGATTACCAAGTTGCTAGCATGTTTCTAACATGATTAGCATGTTACTAGCATGTTGTTAACACAATTCTAGCATGATTAGCAAGTTGTTGTTAACATTATTCTAACATTATTAACAAGTTGTTAATATGTTTCTAACATGATTAGCATGTTGCTAACATGATTGTAATGGGATTACCAAGTTGCTAGCATCATTACCATGTTTCTAGAATGTTTGTAACAATTAACAAGTTGCTAGCATGTTTATAACATAATTAACAGGTTACTAGCATGTTGCTAGCATGATTAGCATGCTGCTAGCATGTTTTGTAACAATTAACAAGTTGCTAGCATATTTATAACATGATTAGCAAGTTGCTAGCTTGATTAGCAAGTTGCTAGCATGATTTTACCATGATTACCAAGCTGTTAACATGACTAACATGTAACTAGCATGACTTGGAAATTACTAACATGTTTACTAGCATATACTAAGCTGTACAGTAAACTAAAAAGCTAAAAAACAACAACACAGAACTACGTTTTTATAAGCTGTCGATCTAAAAAAAAAAAACGAGTGTTTAAGACGAAAAAAGTAGAGCGCAACATGTCTTATTACTCTGAGAACAACACCCACTGGAGGTAGGGTTGCCACCCGTCCCTTAAAATACGGAATCGTCCCGTATTTGAGAATGAAATTGCGCGTCCCGTTTTGAATCAATACGGGACGGGTTTTGTCCCGTATTTTTTATTTATATATTTTAAAGCAGCGTCTCGTGCAAATAATCACTGCGGTAAAGCCAGCCGCGGTTTAGAAAAACACGGTCAAGCCAGCCTCGATTGATTTTTAGTGTGCGCGCATATTACAGTGATTACGGTAGTTTCAGGAACAACACAGAGAGAACGCGCTTGCAGAGCGCTTTTCATTTAGAAGCCCAGGACTGAGAGATAATACTACAAAATGCTCGTGAATTTTTACTTACTTATTTATTTGCATTTCTGCTTTAATATCCGTTTTATTAATTGGTGTACTTGACGGTTCTTTTCTGAGAAATGGGACATTATTAGATTTTCGAGTCTAATAAGTAGAAAAAAAACAACGATCAGTTCTTATTCAGGATGGCCCATATTATATGCAAAACTCATATGAAACCTTTTTTCTGCAGCATTTTTGAGATATGGGACATTGTTACATTTTAACGGGGTATATAGACCCCATTTCTAAAAAGTAAAAAAAAAAACATGACCAGTTCTTATTCAGGACGTCCCATATTACTCCGCCCCCCCGTCCCGTCCCGTCTCGTATTTTTGGGTATTAAAAGTGGTAACCCTAACTGGAGGGAAATTTAACGGCGACAGTAAACATTCATGATTTAACCATGTCAAAAGTTTGTTTCACCACCCTGAAAGGAGGAGATTGGTCTATGTCTGTGCACCCTTTCCTTACCTTCCTTTTGTTGGAGAAATGATCCAACTGAATGGCCCAAGGTGAAAAACCTACAACTATTTGTGTCCTTAAACTCTCGTTTTTTGGGTCGACAGCTTATGAAAAGGTAGTTATGTGTTTTTTAGCTTGTTTACTTTACACCTTGTCCCATAGCAGCTTTTAGACATTCTTCTGTTTTTTTTTTGTTATAAGTCAGAAATGACAAGGAGTATGCTTCCCGCAATACAAAGTCAATGGAGAGCGTTGGATTGTTTTCCCCCCGGTGTGGGCGTGGCCTAAATGGGCTTTGTCTCTAGATGTTAAATTGCTTAGATAATTCTCAATATGACATGAGCACAGCCTGTCTAAAAACAACAAATATTCATCTGGAGGTGGGAAATATCATATCACAGTATAGGTACAATGACCTTTGACCCTTTGGATGGGATGTACAGCTCTAGACGACAAAAAAAATGTTCTTAAAGAAAAAAAAACATAAACAACACTGAAGCCTTGAATACTGCATCTTCTAATTAGATTTTTATCTCTTTTTATCACGTCTAGCTGCTAATTAGTCTTTAAAAACTCTCGGGTCACTTTAATAATTAATAGTTATTTGGAAAGCACTGCAGCTAATGTAAGTATATAAATCAGGTGCAAATTCAAGTCCAGAACTTAAAAAAAAAAGAAAAGAAGTCTCCAAAGTAATCCCTCATTTCTAATAAAACATTATTTTTTAATAATGTCTCCAATTTATAAAGAACCGGGGCTCTCATTCATAAGCCTTGTTTTTATATTTCCATTAATTCCTGTAAAAGCTCTTCTCAAATTCCAGATGGACAATCCGAGACAGTTAAGTTGGCTTGAGAAAGCCGGACCAGAAAGTTGAAAAGTTAAAAAAGTTTAAAAAGTTGTTGGCATGATTAGCATGTTACTAGCATATTGCTAGCACGATTCTAACATGATTAGCAAGTTGTTAACATGTTTCTAACATAATTAACAAGTAGCTAGCATGATTAGCATGTTACTAGCATATTGCTAGCACGATTCTAACATGATTAGCATGTTGTTAGCATGTTTCTAACATAATTAGCAAGTTGCTAGCATGATTAGCATGTTACTAACATATTGCTAGCATGTTTCTAACATGATTAACGAGCTGGTAACATGTTTTAACATTTTTAGCAAGTTTGCTAGCATGATTAGCATGTCACTAGCATGTTGTTAGCATGATTCTAGTATTATTAGCAAGTTGTTAACATGTTGCTAGAATGATTAGCATGCTACTAACATATTGCTAGCACGATTCTAACATGATTAGCAAGTTGTTAACATGTTTCTACCGCTATTAGCAAGTTGTTAACATGTTGCTAGAATGATTAAGCATGTTTCTAACATGATTAACGAGTTGGTAACATGTTTTAACAAGATTAGCAAGTTTCTAGCATGATTAGCACGTTGTTAGCATGATTCTAGCATTATTAGCAAGTTGTTAACATGTTGCTAGAATGATTAACATATTACTAGCATATTGCTAGCATGATTCTAGCATTATTAGCAAGTTGTTAACATGATGCTAGAATGATTAACATATTACTAGCATATTGCTAGCATGATTCTAGCATTATTAGCAAGTTGTTAACATGTTGCTAGAATAAGTAGCATATTACTAACATATTGCTAGCACGATTCTAACACGATTAGCAAGATGTTAACATGTTTCTAACATAATTAACAAGTCGTTAGCATGATTAGCATGTTACTAGCATATTGCTAACATGTTTCTAACATGATTGACATGTTGCTAGTATGTTTATAGCATGATTAGCATGTTGCTAGTATGTTTCTAGCATGATTAGCATGTTGTTAGCATGTTTCTAGCATGATTAACATGTTGCTAATATGTTTCTATCATGATTAGCATGTTGTTAGCATGATTCTAGCATTAGCAAGTTGTTAACATGGTTGTAACGTGATTACCAAGTTGTTAACATGTTTCTAGCATGATTAACATGTTGCTAGTATGTTTCTAGCATGATTAGCATGTTGTTAGCATGTTTCTAACATGATTAGCATGTTGTTAGCATGTTTCTAGCATGATTAACATGTTGCTAGTATGTTTCTATCATGATTAGCATGTTGTTAGCATGTTTTCTAGCATGATTAGCATGTTGTTAGCATGTTTCTATCATGATTATCATGTTGCTAGTATGTTTCTATCATGATTAGCATGTTGTTAGCATGATTCTAGCATTAGCAAAGTTGTTAACATGATTGTAACGTGATTACCAAGTTGTTAGCATGTTTCTAGCATGATTAGCATGTTGTTAGCATGATTCTAGCATTAGCAAGTTGCTAACATGGTTGTAAAGTGATTACCAAGTTGTTAGCATGTTTCTATCATGATTACCATGTTGCTAGTATGTTTCTAGCATGATTAGCATGTTGTTAGCATGTTTCTAGCATGATTAGCATGTTGTTAGCATGATTCTAGCATTAACAAGTTGTTAACATGATTGTAACGTGATTATCAAGTTGTTAGCATGTTTCTAGCATGATTAACATGTTTCTAGCATGTTTCTAGCATGTTTTTAGCATTTTTCTAGCATGTTTATAACACGATAGTTGGAAAGCACTGCAGCTAATGTAAGTATATAATTCAGGTGCAAATTCAAGTCCAGAACTTAAAAAAAAAAGAAAAGAAGTTTCCAAAGTAATCCCTCATTTCTAATAAAACATTATTTTTTAATAATGTCTCCAATTTATAAAGAACCGGGGCTCTCATTCATAAGCCTTGTTTTTATATTTCCATTAATTCCTGTAAAAGCTCTTCTCAAATTCCAGATGGACAATCCAAGACACGATATTAACAAGGTCTTTCTAACAATGCTCTGTGATCCAATGCCCGTGTGTTTACACAAATTATGTTTTCTCCGTCTCTCTTCTGGCCGGATTAAAGGAATAATTAGTTTTGGGTTCCAGCTCAGTGGTGGTGTGGCACATTTCCCCCGCAGCGCCACAATTTAGGATGTGTGTGCTCGTGTGAGGAGCTTCAGAGGGAGACAACAGGAGAAACGCGGTCTGACAGCACTGCTGGACCAGCACCTTCTGAGCTCTAAGACCTGAGGAGTTTAATAGAGAACAGCCATTAATAACCAGCACATGATTATCCACTCACCCACCCAATCCTTTACCCACATTCACCACACAATACCAGACATTCTGGACTCACAATGCCTTCATTATATTAACCCATCATCAATCTGCATACAAAATAACACCGGAGGACTGATTAAATTCGGCTGATTACACCTGTGAATTAGCCATTCAGAGCACAATCAGGTAAAAAAAAAAAAAAAACCAGGAATCAAGATTGTAATCACTGCATATTATTAAATATGCAAAGAAAGGATATGCTGTTATTATGAGAAAGAGGAAGAAAAGTTTATGTGGCACAATAGTCAAATGATTAATCACTTACTTATAGCCGTGATGGGAGCTAATAATGAAAACGTTCCTTTATTTATTTATTTATTTATTTATTTATTTATTTATTTATTTATTTATTATCATTTGTATTTATATTTTGTAAAGTGGCATCAGTAGCAGTCCAGCCTCACTGAGCAAGTTAAAACATGACCAATGGAAAAAGTAATTAACTATTTTTTTAAGACAAGATAATTAGTGGCTGATCTTGTTTATTAAGTTTATTTAGGTAATTAGTTAATTATTATTTAACACTACCGTTCAAAAGTTTGGGGTCAGGAAGACTTGTAATAGTCTTTAAGGAAGTCTCTTATGCTCATCAAGGCTGCATTTATTTGATAAAAAAAGAAAAAACAGTAATATTGCAAAATGTAACATACTTTAAAATAAAATTTATTTCTGTGATGAAAAGCTGAATTTTTATCAGCTGTTACTCCAGTCTTAAGTGTTACATGATCCTTCAGAAATCATTCTAATATGCTGATTTATTAATAGAATGATCAATGTTGGATAATATCAACAGAACGGTAGTGTATATGTACACACACACTTATTATTAACATTATAATGTACAGTGTTGTGAAAAGTTATTGTTTTTTCTTTTTTTGCATGTTTGTCACACTTTAATGTTTCAGATCATCAAACTAATTTAAACCTGCCTATCAAAGTAGACCAAAAGATCCTCAAAAGCTACACATCATGTTGAGATCTAAAGATATTCAGGAACAAATGAGAAAGAAAGTAATTGAGATCTAACGGTCTGTAAAAACTTATAAAGCCAATTTCTAAAGCTTTGGGACTCCAGCGAACCACAGTGAGAGCCATTATCCACAAATGGCGAAAACATGGAACAGTGGTGAACCTTCCCAGGAGTAGCCGGCCGAAAAAAATTACCCCAAGAGCGCAGCAGCGACTCATCCAAGAGGTCACAAAAGACCCCACAACAACATCTAAAGAACTGCAGGCCTCTCTTGCCTCAGTTAAGGTCAGTGTTCATGACTCCGCCATAAGAAAGAGACTTGGCAAAAATGGCCTGCATGGCTTAGTTCCAAGACGAAAACCGCTGCTGAGCAAAAAGAACATAAAGGCTCGTCTCAGTTTTGCCAGAACACATCTTGATGATCCCCGAGACTTTTGGGAAAACACTCTGTGGACTGACGAGACAAAAGTTGAAGTTTTTGGAAGGTGTGTGTCCCATTACATCTGGCGTAAAAGTAACACAGCATTTCAGAAAAAGAACATCATACCAACAGTAAAATATGGTGGTGGTAGTGTGATGGTCTGGGGCTGTTTTGAATTGAATTCTGCTGTCTACCAAAAAATCCTGAAGGACAATGTCCGGCCATCTGTTCGTGACCTCAAGCTGAAGCAAACTCTGGTTCTGCAGCAGGACAATGATCCAAAACACACCAGCAAATCTACCTCTGAATGAGTGCAGAAAAACAAAATGAAGACTTTGGAGTGGCCTGGTCAAAGTCCTGACCTGAATCCTATTGAGATGCTGTGGCATGACCTTAAAAAGGCAGTTCATGCTCGAAAACCCTCCAATGTGGCTGAATTGCAACAATTCTGCCAAGATGAGTGGGACAAAATTCCTGCACAGCGCTGTAACAGACTCATTGAAAGTTACGCAAACGCTTGATTGCAGTTGTTGCTGCTAAGGGTGGCCCAAGCAGTTATTAAGTTTAGGGGGCAAACACTTTTTCACAAAGGGGCATGTGGGTTTGGATTTAGTTTTCCCTTCATAATAAAAAAAACTTCATTCAAAAACAGCATGTTCTGTTTACTTGTGTTATCTTTGATTAATATTTAAATTTGTTTGATGATCTGAAATATTAAAGTTTGACAAACATGCAAAAAAAAAAAATAACACCAATGTATGTACATAATTGTAAACATAATGATATGTAATTTATTTTAATTATTATGAATACATTTATTTATAATATTCATATTATGAATGATTTAGAAATTGTTATTTTTATTATTTTTAAATATATCCTGACTGTTAATGTTTTTCATTGAATAAGAAATGTATAGGGAATTAAATATATAATACTTTACTACATGCAATAAACTATAATAAACTATAACAATACAACTTCGTATGCTGTGTGTACGTAATTACTTTGTAAATATACACAAAAATGGACATAAAAATATATGTCATAATTTTCATATTTTCAAAATTGTTTTAAAAAAGTAAATAAGCTGTCCATTGATGTACGGTTTGTTAGAATAGGACAATATTTGACCGAGATACAACTAATATTAGGGTGCAAAAAACATCACAATACTGAGAAAATCGCTTTTAAAGTAGTCCAAATTAAGTTCTTAGCAATGCACATTACAATTAAAAAATTAAGTTATGACATATTTACCATAGGAAATTTACAAAATATCTTCATGGAACATGATATTAATATCCTAATGATTTTTGTCATAAAAGAAAACCAATAATTTTGACCAATACCATGAGTTTTTGGCTATTCCAAAAATATACCCATACTACTTAAAACTGGCATTGTGGTTCAGGGTCACATATAAGCAATACATATTAATGCTAGAGAGATCAGGCTGAATAAACATGCTTAATTTTCTAAATTACTGAGACACAAACCTTTTAAGAATTAATTTGCCCCTTACAGTAAATGCATGACGTGTCTGTGCTCAGGAATACTCTCAGAAAGGCTAATGCACTACAATTTCATAGTGTTACATCAAAGCCTATGATTACAGTGCTGGACATCTTATTGAAACGAGCACAATAGCCTCAGTAAAATGTCAAGATCCTCATCTTAGCATGAACAATGCCTGTACACTGCTGAATTTCCTCTATTAACCAAACCCATTGCTTTCACCTCACTGCGACTCGTGCCACTTCACTCCCTAACAATTACAGCAGGTCTTCACAGGTCACTCAAGGTCCACTTTCTCATTGCTGATTTCCAGTGTAAACCGTTGGTAAAACATTTCAAGTCTGCACAACAAGCTTTCTCAACACCTTTTCTAGTAAACAGCTTCTGTAAATAACAGTCACAGAGAGGGACTGTGTTGTCAGTAATGCGAGTTAACAGAACAATGCTAGTTGTACTGAGAACTGCAACTACTCTCTAGCCAAACAAGCAATTTGAGATTTTTGAGTTCCCGAAACTATTGCAATTATGTTGTCAACTTTGATTTGTACGTTCAGTGAATACTGAATGATGAAAACTCTTGAGACAGCAATTACAAAACTCTTGTTCAGCATGTTTTCTGTTAGTAACACTGCAGCAATCATTTAAGCTCATCATGGACTTCTTATAAGATGAGTAGGACATCTCAGGGTTGTCTGTCTTTAAATGAGAGAACATTTTGCAACATTATAATGTTTATTGAATGAGAAACAAAAAATGCATCTTGCATCTTTCTTCCTTGTATCTTTATGCTATTTGTTACCACATACACACACCTTTTTTTTACCCCTAAAGTTACTAATATGCAACTATGGGTCACAAAACCAGTCTTAAGTTGCACAGGTATATTTGTAACAACAGCCAAAAATGCATTGTACAGGTCAAAATTATCAATTTATAGGATATAAAGTAAAGATCATGTTCCATGAAGGTATTTAATACATTTCCTACCATAAATATATCAAAACGTCATTTTTAATTAGTAATATGCATTGCTAGAACTTCATTTGGACAATTTTAAAGACGATTTTCCCAATATTTTTATATTTTTGCAACCTCAAATTCCTGATACTTACACTTTTTTTCTAATTTAATGTACCTTTTCTTTTACCTCTAAAGTTACTAATATGTGACCCTGGACCACAAAACCAGTCTTAAGTAGCACAGGTATATTTGTAGCAATAGCCAAAAATGCATTGTATGGGTCAAAATTATCGATTTATAGGATATAAAGTAAAGACCATGTTCCATGAAGGTATTTTATACATTTCCTACCATAAATATATCAAAACGTCATTTTTAATTAGTAATATGCATTGCTAGAACATCATTTGGACAACTTTAACGACGATTTTCTCAATTTTTTTTCTCAAATTTTTTTTTTTTTTGCAACCTCAAATTCCAGATTTTCAAATAGTTGCATATCAAACAAATATAGTCCTATCTTAACAAGAAAGCTTTTTTTTTTTTCAGATTTCAGATGATGTATAAATCTCAATTTGAAAAAAAAAAATGGACTTTTTGTGATCCTGGGTCACATATGCATCTTTTGGGGGTTGATAAGGTACAAAGTTGTCCCTATAAGAATACTGCCCCATGTGACAAGTTGTTGCATATTTTTTCTTACAGTAAATCAAACACAACAGAGCCAGGTTTTTTGTTAACACTAAATATATAAAAACTTCATTTTTGATTAGTAATATGCATTGCTAAGAACTTCATTTGGACAATTTTAAAGGCGATTTTCTCAATATTTTTTTTTATTTTTGCAACCTCAAATTCCAGATACTTACACCTTTTTTCTAATTTAATGTACCTTTTTTTTACCCCTAAAGTTACTAATATGTGACCATGGACTACAAAACCAGTCATAAGTAGCAGAGGTATATTTGTAGCAATAGCCAAAAATGCATTGTATGGGTCAGATTTATTTTTCTTTTATGCCAAAAATCATTAGGATATAAAGTAAAGATCATGTTCCATAAAGGTATTTTATACATTTCCTATCCTAAATATATCAAAACTTCATGTTTGATTAGTAATATGCATTGCTAGAACTTCATTTGGACAACTTTAAATGTGATTTTCTCAATATTTTTTTTTTTTTTTTTTTTTTTTTGCAACCCCAAATTCCAGATTTTCAAATAGTTGCATATCGACCAAATATAGTCCTATCTTAACAAGAAAGCTTATTTGTTCAGTTTTCAGAAGATGTATAAATCTCAAAAAAAAAAAAAAAGGACACTTATGACTGGTTTTGTGGTCCTGGGTCACATATGCACCTTTTGGGGTTTGATAAGGTACAAAGATGTCCCTATAAGAATACTGCCCCATGTGACAAGTTGTTGCATATTTTTCTTCTTCTTCCTTTCTTCCTTGTTACCACATATTTACACTTTTTTTTTTACAATTTATTATCTAATTTATTTCACTTTTATTGAAAGTCCCTCAACTTATATTGATTTGTTAGTCTACAGAAGTTTTGATAGTTTATAATAAGTTGTTTAGTAAACAAGTAGTTTGCTTCTTTGCAGATCAATACTTAATGTCGGCACTAATCTGACTAATGACTAGTCTGACTGCTGCCGGCTGAAATAATTAATAAATGGTTTATCGATCAGTACTTTTCACTTTCAATACTTAAGCAAATCAAGAACACGTGTACTTTTACTCAAGAAAAATGTAAATATTTTTAGGTCTCTCATACATTCTCTGACAGCAGATTGCACTAAACATAATGCAGCCATTCCCTCGGAAACCCTGTAAACAAAATAGCTTTCAGTTTCTGAAAAGTGTTGTGTATTTGCTATGGTGTTCATCACGGCGCCAAATACTTCAGTTGTTGTCTTAATAGGCTATACACATAACAATCTGCCAATGAAAAATTCTTCTAAACATTCATTAATCTTAGGTAATTCCAATATTTAATAACAAATTGTTAAAATCAAAAGTTGCAACTGCAAGTTATTTAATGACTTAACATGAATTAAGATTAATAACGTATGTAGCAAATGTATCTATTGCTTATTGTGAATATAAATGCATTAACTAAGAGATCTTCCTGTAAAGTGATACCTTTTGGTCTTTATAATTCTTTTTACAAAATCTGTACTTTATAAATTTTTTTGTGTATTGCTATATTGTATGTATTTGTTCAGTTATGTTTGTTATAAGAAAATAGTTATTAAACCTATTTAAGCTATTTAAAACATCAATCAATGTAAATTGTGATAATCATAATTAATAATCGCAATTACAATTTCAAGGGAATAATTATTTCTGTCAAAATTGTGCAGCCCTACATACTTAATATTACTAATCTCGGATTTGTGTGACTGTAACTGATCAACCTGCTGCACAGTATACTGCTGGTACTCTTAGAACCATAATTGACAAATATGCCTATTTACAATGCTAATTTACTTTCTTTCTTTCTCCAGGGAATGTAACAGCAAATTAAAAGAGTAAAGAAAACAACTAACTCATGATAATACGTTTGCACAGCTGAACCAAGGACAGTTTTAATATGAAAATATTTGTTTAACCTGAAGAAACAAATAAAAATATTTGTCCTGATTTCTTCCCTTATTCTCAAAACTCATAAATAATTGTACCTTTACACATACAGTATAACAGCTTGTCACTGGGGCAGTGTATAAAATACACTGTTCAGCCACAACATTAAAACCACTGACATATGAAGTGAATAACATTGATTGCATTGTTTAAAATGCACCTATCAAGTGTTGAGATATATTAGGCAGCAAGTGAACAGTCAGTTCTTGAATTCAGTGAGTTTAAAGCAGGAGAAATTGTCAGGTGAAAAGATCTGAGTGACTTTGATAAGTGGCAAATAGATGACTGGGTCAGAGCAACAGCAGATCTCGTTGGGTTTTCCCTGTTTGCAGTGGTTAGTTCTTACCAAATGTGGTGCAGGAAGTCATGGATGTCTAAAGCTCAATAATGCACGTTGGGGAGAGAAGGCTAGTCCATCTGGTCCAACCTTAACCCATCTGAGCATCTATGAGATGTGCTGAACCATCTGATCTATAGAGGCTCCACCTCGCACCTTGCTGGACTTAAAGGATCTACTGATAAATATGGTGGCCGAGAGAGCTCAACACGCTGCAACTTAAAGGTGCCATAGAATGGAAAACTGAATTTACCTTGGCATAGTTAAATAATAACAGTTCAGTATATGGACATGACATACCATGAGTCTCAAAAACCATCGTTTCCTCCTTCTTATATAAATCTAGTATTTGCAAAAGACCACCGAAAAATAGGTCAATTCAAACATCATAGACTGTTACGCAACATCCCCGAGATCGTTAATAGTTACGCCTCCAACATTTGCATCGCCCAATCATCACTAACGTCAGCACATCAGTTAAACAAGGCAAGCCACTGAAGGGACACGGTTAGCTTAATGCTAGTGCTAGCCTGTTACATTGCAATACATAGGATTTCACTTACCACATAAACAGAGAGATGACTGCGCTGATGATGGTGAATGATGGAGAAATAACTGCATTGATGATGGCGAATGATTTAGAGATCTTGAGAATCACTGAGGAGCAGCTCAACTTGTGTGGTAAGAAGCACTCCCTCTGCGTTGTAACTTTACACAGAGCACATGCGATCACACTAATCACACTAAAATATCCGCGATTCAAAACGGCAGATTCAACAAACCACATATTAAAAGCGGCTAGAGCTCCTAATTAAAAATATATTTTTATCCAAGTGCAAGCTATTGAGCCCTGTGAAACAGCCAATCAGAGCGGAGCTCATTAATATTCATGAAGCTTCCAAATAACAGAGCATTTTATTCTAGGGGCAAATCCTAGGGTTGTAAATGGACCTGTAAAACCATTTCTGGAGATTTTTTGCCCTTTCCTATGCCATATACCTTCTATGTAGATATCAGAGAACAATTTAAAATATTCTCTCAATGCATTCTATGGCACCTTTAAGAAAACACATGCAAACAGAAAAAACGACAACAAATTAAGAAAACATCTTCATCAGTTTGACAACACAGGCGCTGCAAATCCTCGCAACGCAAACACAAATACGGAAACGCGCTGCAAATTCTCACAACACAACCAAATTCAGAAACACGCTGCAAACACAGGAACGCGCTTCAAACTCAGAAACGTGCTGCAAATAGCACGGTCCACAAAAGAAATGTTTCATGGGGACCTCAAAAAGTGACAAACCCATCTGGGACCTGATTATTTATATCACTATCACCTTTTAGTGATACTATACTATATCACTAAAAGGTGATAGTTCACCGACAACACCTCTGCACTGACCAACAGCCACTGAACAAATAATCAGGTCCCAGATGGGTTTGTCACTTTTTGAGGTCCCCCTGAAACATTTCCGTTGTGGACCGTGCTATTTGCAGTGCGTTTCTGAGTTTGAAGCGCGTTCCTGTGTTTGCAGCACGTTTCTGAGTTTGGTTGTGTTGTGAGAATTTGCAGCGCGTTTCCGTATTTGTGTTTGCGTTGCGAGGATTTGCAGCGCCTGTGTTGGCAAACTGATGAAGAAGTTTTCTTAATGTGTTGTCGTTTTTTCTGTTTGCATGTGTTTTCTTAAGTTTGCAGCGCATTGAGCTCTCTCGGGCACCGTAGATAAAGTCTTGATGCCAGAAACCACAGGACATGTTCAGAGGTCTCGTGAAGTCCAAACCACGATGATTCAGGGCTGTTTTGGCACTACAAGTGGACCTACACAATATTAGGCAGGTGGTTTAAAGGGGTCATCGGGTGCCACATGCACTTTTACAAGCAGTTTGAACTGAAATGTGTGTTAGGAGTGTGTGTGCACAACCACCCTAGAATGACAAAGATCCGCCCAGTATTTTTCTTTTAATTAGTAAAATAATTTGCTCCTTCTCACATCGAGCCGTTCTCAGATGCCTGTCATTGTGCCGCTGAATAGGTTTATGTTTACGCGAATCATTTCTCACGATTATACTGTATGAGAAGCTGCTGCTGAAAAATGGATCTGTATCAACTATGCGTATTCCTGCCTCACCTTCACCAGAAGAAGTGAGTATAATTTCTTATCTTATCTTAGCTAATCGCCTTTTCTAATAATGTCCTAAAGTTAGCACGTTTCACGATGAATGAAAATGTAACTTACACTAATCTGTTGCTACCCAGCAGCATTTGTATCTTATTTACCCCTAAATGTTCATAGTAGATTAACGGTACATATTACTACTCTAAGTTACTAATATGTGATCCTGGACAGCAAAAAAAAAGTAGCATGGGTGTATTTGTAGCATTAGCCAAAAATACATCATATGGGTCAAAATTATTGATTTTTCTTTTATGCCAAAAATCATTAGGATATAAAGTAAAGATCATGTTCCATGACCCTAAATATATCAAAACGTATATTTTGATTAGCAGTATGCGTTGTGTTGCAATATGCATTGTAATAATCCATTTATAAAGACCACTGCCCCATGTGACAATCTGCACATTTTTTCTTACAGTAAACCAAACACAAGAGCGAGTTTTTTATTCCCCTGCAGACCCATTTAGTGCTTAGTCATACTTTTAAGTGATAATATGGCTTTTCATGATCATTTTTAGGCATGTTTGATATTAATCATCTATGATAATATGGTAATTGTTGTTTTAACAATATGTGAGTTGACCTTATTGAATATACCACTTACTTTGCAAAAAACAAACAAAAACATGTCTTGAGAGTGCAAAAGCATTCACTGTGTTATGAAGCCTATTAATATAGTTAAAATGCCCCTACTATTCTTTATGAAAGCAACAAAAAAATATCCCTGTACAGATTTTTGTTTTAATATTTATATAGTTAGGGAAAATCACACGAGCAACACTGCTGTTTGCCAGAATATTACTGCATGAGCGTGATCACAAATATGATATTGATTTTATACGACAGTGGAACAAACAAATAGTTAATACTGGCTATTACATTTTACATTCTGTTTTTTTCTGTTTTCAAAGCAACACTGCAGTGTTTCATTCTTGAATGAATCTCATTTTGAACAAGTTCTTACCTGAATGATCCACAGTTTTTTTTTTTTTTTTTTTTTTTTTTTTAGTGATAGTTGTTTATGAGTCCCTTTTTATTTATGAATCCTTCAAGTCTCACAAATACTTTTCCATTATTTTTGTGTATTTGTACCCTTTCCAACAATGACTATGATTTCGAGATCCATCTTTTCACACTGAGGACAACTGAGGGACTCATATGCAACTATTACAGAAGGTTCAAATGCTCACTGATGCTTCAGAAGGAAAAACAATGCATTAAGAGCAGGGGGTGAAAACTTTTGAACAGAATGGAGGTGTGTACATTTTACTTATGTTGCCTAAATGTAATTATTATTTTTATTATTTAGTACTGCCCTTCAGAGGCTACAGAAGGTAGTTACATGTTTCCCAGAAGACAAAATATGTTACATTTACCCTAATCTTCAAATTCATAAAGTTTTCACCCTCGGCTCTTTATGCGTAGTTTTTCCTTCTGGAGCATCAGTGAGCGTTTGAACCTTCTGTAATAGTTGCATATGAGTCCCTCAGTTGTCCTCAGTGTGAAAAGATGGATCTCAAAATCATACAGTCATTGTACGAAAGGGTTCAAATACACAAAGTGCTGGAAAGCAAAAAATATTGTGGAACCTGAAGGATTTTTTTGAAGAACAGCAGGCAGTTTAACTGTTCAGGACAAACAAGGGACTTATAAACAACTATCACTAAACAAACAAAAAAAACAAAAAAAAAAAACAGCTGTGGATCATTCAGGTAACAACACAGTATTAAGAATCAAGGGGATGTAAACTTTTGAATGTGATTACAAATAATTCAACAATTATTTTCTCTTCTTCTTATTCAGGTCAGTAGGCTACTAAATAAAAAATAAACATGCATTTTGTATGATCCAGATTCTGAAAGGGGGGTGTAAACTTTTGACCTCAACTCTACTGTCCAAAGCGTCAATTTCACATAACCTACTTGAACCTGTTGTGAAAACTACTTGGAAATCTTTCGCCCTCATACATAATTCCAGATTGCATAGATTCCTATTTAAATGACTGGATTGCATCCAGAAAGTTGTACAACAACAGTAAATGTGACCGGTTGTTATGTCAATGATTTCTGAATGACCCTTTCCATAAATCTTCTAAACCAATCTTTGCACAGTAAACACTGAACTCTTTTGTTTCAAACAATGCAAATCAACACAATATGGCCTCTACAGGACTTGGCTCTCCAACACAAAGTCATATTAGATTCCTGTCCACAGTGACTAATGAACAGAAGAGCTTTGGAGATCCCTTGAGTGAGCCACTACTCCTAGCAATCAGCGTCTTTGGTAACGAAGCGGGTTGTTTTGGGTACTTAATGTTCTTTATTTCATGTAGGCTTTCGTGCAAATGAATCTTTACTGAACAAACGGGTATGGCAAAAATAAGCACAGCTGGACCTGTCAAGTGTGTTACAGAGCTTGATATGGTAGAACAGGTGGTTGATCCACAACTTTTTCAGCTGGAACAAGCTGCTCTCTTTAAGACGAGAGAGGCCTGAGGCGGGATACACCAGAGATACTCAAAGCCCATTCTGTTCACATGGGGTCAACATGGAGACATCTGATCCTGGATTTACAGATTCACAGATATCCACTCTCACATAATTCCCCAGGAACTGAATCAGTTTTGGTTGTTGGTACAGTACCCACGTTTTTTTTTCCACTCTACCCCTGGGTTTGCTCTCCCAAAGGGATGTGTCTTTGACAGGCTCACCAATTCACTCTTCCCACATAAGAGACGACTTCTTATGTTTTCTATTCTCCCATTCTTTCTTCCCTTTGGCACTGAGGGGACAAAAATGAGCAATGCAGCTGTCAAAAAGTTCCATGAATGCATGTCTGGCCCGCTTCCTCTGTGAAATCGAAATCTTTGTGTAATGTCTATCAAACAGCAGGTGTAAGACAAGCAGGTGTAACAGAATGACAAGCAGATCCATTTAACACCTAAAACACAAGAATCTCTCATTAAACAGGAGGGAAAGATGTATTAGTGTAAGCGCTGCTTGGGAAAAACTTGACATCCTTCTTAATAAAACATTTTTTGATTGCCTTTAATCTATTCTTTCTCTTTTTGAAGTCGAAACTCGTCAAAACTCAGCTGGCAGTCACATGCTCCTGTCTGATGTTGCAGAACTATTCAAATGTCAGGGAATAAGTAATATTGGCCTTATGTCAAAGCAAACAAAAGCGGTGGAATCATATTTGTTTGTTTATTTCAGACACAAAAGAAGCATGAAAAAGGTTAGAAGGTAAAATTCAAGAAAGTTAGAAATTGTTTTATTTTGTTTTCCTGTGATATTTTAAAAAAGCAATAAGATACAGTAAATCATAAGTTTTGTTTTGCTTTTATTTTAAGTCTTTCTTTATGAAGTTAGCTTAATATGAAACTCATACAAAAATAAAAAATAAAAAATAAAGGTGTTTCACGATGCCAAAAAAGAACCTTTTTTGTCTAAATGGTTCCATAAAGAACCTTTAATATCTGAAGAACCTTTCTGTTTCACAAAAGGTTCTTTATGGCAAAAGAAAGTTCTTCAGATTATAAAAAGGTAAGAAAGAGATGGTTCTTTAAAGAACCTTTGACTGAATGAGTGTTTTTGTTTGTGTATCATTAACAGTGCTCTTGAAAATTAAAAAAAATATGTTGAAAACTAAAGCTAATTTGTCATTATTCATGCATAAAAATGACCTGCTACATGTGTAATACTGAGCAAACAACAATAGTTTGACATAAACGGCAAAAGCGAGTTGTCTAAAACTTCAGAAGTGTGTGTTGGATCATTTTTGTTCCAATGTTTTGAAATGTTCCAGAAAGCGCTAAATTAGAATGTTCCAGGATGTTACAAATTGTTTCAGAATGGTACAGAAACTTCTAGAATGTTCCCATCCTGGCACTGGATCATCTGCACTAAACTAATGTTTCATAATAAATTATAATAAATTATAGAATGTTACAGAAACCTCAAAAATGTTCCACCAAAGTAAAATATCTTTAAAAAGACATGCAAAATTAATACAAAAACGTATCTGCACTAAACTAATGTTTCATAATAAATTATAGAATGTTAGAATGTCACAGAAACCTCTAGAATGTTCCACCCAAGTAAAATATATTTAAAAAGACATGCAAAATCAGTACAAAAATGTATCTGCACTAAACTAATGCTTTATAATAAATTATAATAAATTATAGAATGTTACAGAAACCTCAAAAATGTTCCACCAAAGTAAAATATCTTTTAAAAACATGCAAAATAAATATAAAAATGTATCCGCACTGCAATTTTCTCAATGTTTAGATTTGTTTGCAGATTCCAGATTTTTAAATTGTTGTATTTTGGTCCAAATGTTGTCTCATCCTAACCATACATCAATGGAAAGCTTATTAACTCAGCTTTCAGATGATATACAAATCTCAATTAAAAAAAAATTACCCTTATGACTGGCTTTGTGGTCCATGGTCACATATACAATTAGCAAAAGTGAGTTGTCTAAAACTTTAGAAGCATGCATTGAATGATTTTTGTTCCATAATGCTCTAGAATGTTCCAAAAAGCACTAGAACTTTACAGAAAGTTACAGAAGCCTCTAGAATGATCCACCCAAGTAAAATATATTTAGAAAGACATGCAAAATTAACACAAAAATGTATCTGTACAAAACGGTTTGATAATAAATGATAGAAGTTCTAAAACTTACCTAACATATTTACCTAAATATTGTTGCTATGTGACAATAAATAGTTTAATTATAAGCACCATTTCTTCTGCTCATCAAGGCTGCATTTATTTAAGCATAAATACAGAAAAAAATGATATATTGTGAAATATTATTTTAATTTAAAATAAGTGCTTTCTATATAAATATACTTTAAAATGTAATTAATTCCTGTGATACAAAGCTGAATTTTCAGCATCATTACTCCAGTCTCCAGTGTCACATGATCCTTCAGAAATCATTCTAATTATGCTAATTTATTATCAATGTTGAAAACAGTTGTGCTGCTTAATATTTTGTCGAAACCTGTGATTTTTTCCAGTATTCTTTAACAAATAAAAAGTTGAAAAGAACACCACCGATTCAAATTCAGAAATCTTTTGTAACAACATAAACTAAATCTAAAAATTTGGGGTCAGTAATTTTATTTTAAAGAAAATAATACTTTTATTTACCAAGTATGTGTTTAATTGATAAAAAGTGATAGCAAAGACTTGTATTTTTAGAAAAGATTTCTATTTTGAATAAATGCTTTTCTTTTTAAACTTTTATTCATCAAGAATCCTGAAAAATGAATCACAGGTTTAAACAAAAATATTAAGCAGCACAACTGTTTCCAACATTGATAATAACAATTAATTAATTAATTAATGAACATATTAAAATGATTTTTGAAGAATCATGTGACATGTGAATGGCTGATAAAAACAGGAATAAATTATATTTTAAAATATATTAACATATTAACATTATTTTATTTTAATATTTCATGATATTATACTTTTTTCTGTATTTTTGATCAAGTAAATGCAGCCTTGATGAGCATATAAGAATTCAATCCAAACTTTTGAGCAGCAGTGTGTGTGTGTATATATATATATATATATATACACATACCCAGTGTATATTTATGTCCTTTTTTAGCCATTTTTTTATTTTTCTAATTATGTTTTTAATTTTTGTCTTTTTTCTCTCTCTCAAAGCAGACTTACAAAAGACAGAAAACAGAACAGAATTACATGTTTATGTTCTTTATGTCTGTATTGTGTGGGAATGCATTTCATAAAGAGGGATGATCTTTGTTTTGTTTTCATAGTCATTATGGTGTTTTAATTGAGGTATAAGAGCCTGGCGCTCTGCTGTTTATAAAAGTCGCATCCACTTTTGTTCCTAACAAGAGACTTTCACTGAAATGAATATTCAAAAGACCTATTCACGATGTTCTCTACAGTCCGTGAGTCAGTCATCATTTCACGGAGGACATGGAGCATTTCTGAAGAATGTGAAGAAAATGGATTTGGCTTGTGCGAGACATGCAGACGGTGATGACACAGGTGTGTATATACGGTAACACTCTCTGAGATTGATGTCAGAGCGATATTACAGAGTGTTGGCATGCAATGAAGAGGAATCTGGCTAGTGCATCTAATCTATCGACTGATGTTCTGAATCTGGCATTATCGCCGTCTGAGAGCCGCTGCCACCAGGATCTTATCAACGGCAGCCAATTAGAAAGGAAGAGGTGAGCTGCAATACGGAAATGTCAGGATCTCAGTAACCTCCAGCTCGTCTTATCTGTCGTCAGGAGCCACGTGTGACAGCACGCTCTCCTCGCTCATCGTCATCACACCAACAGAGAGGAAGAAAAAGGCAGAAAACCCACATTGTGCCTTTTGAAAGCTTCCTGAAACATGATGGTCCCCTGACAATTAGTGTGTGACTTGGGTTTGCGTTTCTATGTCTGTACTAGCAGGCCATGGATTGTGGAATGAGCTTGTGAAGAGCAGATAGAGTGGCTATGTATCTGCTACACTGAAAAATGTATGAATGTCATTGCATTAGATAACCAAAGGTCAAAGCAAGTGGCATTTATTTTACAGAAATACATCACAAGAACGCTCTTCAAGCAAAGCATTCCATAAAAAGAAGTTTGTTAGGTTTTAAAGGGAAAGTTCACCCAAAAACGAATAATTTATCATCATCGGGCAAAATATTTTTAAACTTCTGATTAGGGCTGGGCAATTAATCAAAGTTTCAGTTTTGATTTTCGGCTTCAAACGATTATGAAAATACAATAATCGAGATAAAACGATTATTGATCCCGATTCCACCCTCTTTGTGTGCTTTCGCTCCTCTATACAAGCCCAAGTTCACATACAAATCAGTAAAATTATGTAACGTGACTTGCATAAGATGGGACGTGCTTAATTTATCGTTTATTTGATGCCATTTTTTTGTAAAAGCACGAAAGAGAATTTGCACTGTTCTGCAATGTATGTGTATGAATTTAGAGACAGAACAAAACACGATCAAGTAAAGTGAACATTTAGCTTAAGATGCGAACTTAAATGGCCAAATACATGCAAATATATGTCAAAATGAGGCATCTGGTGATTATTTGTGTAAACCTTTGTCAGTTATGTCTCAAATGAACGTAAACAGTTGAGAATGAAAATCTGTGTCTAACAGTATATTGGATCCGTGCAGCTCTTAAAGCGGCCACAAGTAATATTCCTTCTGCCGTCTCTGTGCTTAATGTTAATCAAACAACAAAAGGCAAAGACTTTTATAGTTTTTATGAGAAACAAAGCATGTTTAATTCTTACAGTGAAGACTTTGCTGTTTTATTTTACACTCAAATCCACTCATAATCGTGTTAAATAATCACGATTACAATACTGACCAAAATAATCGTGATTATGATTTTTGCCATAATCGAGCAGCCCTCGTTCTGATTCTAACATAAAAGGTCTTTAAAGTTGTGTTTTGGGCCATTATGCTTTGGCACAGTATGTGTCAAATGAACTAAACCCAAAAGCACAATATGGCTTAATCCTTTCACAAGTCTGTTTTCGCAAATTAAAAAAACTATTTCAGCAAGCTGATCAGATATAACAGCAGATTCATAGCCAGGAATGACTGGTAAAGAGCTAAATTTAGCTGGAGGATCTCACCATCCCAGAACATTTTCTGGTGACTCTGATTTGTTCCAGGAAAGAGTGTGGAGGGAAGGAGGTGGAAATGACAGGGGAATGGAAGGGCAGGAGCTCATTATAATGCCCGGCATGACAGCCACTGTGAGGTGTCTGCTCGGTGCGGGTCAGTGACAATGCACGGCAAAGCCCTGACAGAGAGACGGGACACCCCCAGCATGCATTGCACTCATTTGCGCAGGAGACTCATATCACACGACAACAGCTATTCGGAAAGCAACTGAAGAGTTCGACCTCTGAGTCCGTGGTCATCAGTTCAGGGCTGCCGAAATTTACTCCGGAGCAGAAGGCTGATAGAGAAAGAGCAATGGCAATAACAGCTAATAGCTCCGGTTCCTGTCCCGGATGTCTGGCTCCCAGCAGAATCATGACCCAGCAAGTATTTCACATCCAGCTTTAATCCGGGAAAGCAATAATGGCCACACACTCACAAACAACAACACAGCATTCAGTGGAGTTCAAGACCAGTCAAGCTCAGAAATCACAGTTATCATAATACTGAAAGACTGTTTTGTCATTTTAATTACATGTGCTGGCTGCGAATATTACAGCTTTTGGATTTGAAACTACTGATGCAATGACACAGACCATTTTACTGGTTAAAACTGCGTATTTCTTTGGATTTAAACATTGTTGGACAATATAAGTACACAAGTCAACAAAATGACAGTGTTCGAGTGGTTTTTGGATATCTCAAAAATGCAGCAGCAATGTTTATCTATTTAAAAATAGTTTATGTAGATTAAATTAATGCATATACACTGCCGTAAGACTGCCGTAATGTTTTTTAAAGAATTCTATTATGCTCATCAAACCTGCATTTATTTGATTAAAATGCAGAAAAAAACAGTAATATTGCAAAATGTTAGTAGAATATACTATATATATATATATATATATATATATATTTTTTTTTTTAATATACTTTAAAATATAATTTATTCCTGTGATGCAAAGCGAAATTTCCATCAGCTGTTACTCCAGTCTTCAGTGTCACATGATCCTTCAGAAATCATTCTAATATGCTGATTTATTACTTTTATTATCAATGTTGGTTATTTTTTTTGGAAACCTAGGATACTTTTTTCAGGGTCCTTTGATGAATAACAAGTAAAAAATAACAGCATTTATTCAAAATATAAATCTTTTCTAACAGTGTAATGCTATGCTATCACTTTTTATTAATTTAATTCATCCGTGGTGAATAAAAGTATTAATTTCTTTCAAAAAAGAAAGCATAAAAATGTATTGACCCCAAACTTTTGAACATTAGTGTATATTGTTAGAAAACCATATTCTATTTTAAATAAATGTTCTTTTTAGCTTTTTATTGATCAAAGAATCCTGAAAAAAAGTATCACAGGTTCCAAAAAAATATTGAGCAGCACAACTGTTTTCAACACTGATAATAAATCAGCATATTAGAATGATTTTTGAAGGATCATGTGACACCGAAGACTGGAGTAATGATGCTAAAAATTCTACTTAAATTACAGATATAAATTAAATTTTAATGTATATTAATATATAAAAAAAAAACATGTTTTACATCGTAATAGTATTTTACAATATTACATTTTTTTCTGTATTTTTGATTAAATAAACACAGCCTTGATGAGCATAAGAAACTTCTTTAAAAAAAACCCATTAAAAATCTTACTGATCGCAAATTTTTGAATGGCAATGTATATGTATGTGTGTATTTGTACACTGTTGTTAAAAAAGTTCAGGTCAGGTGGATGTGTGTGCGTGTGTGTTTAAAAGAAATTGATACTTTTATTCAAAAAGGATACATTTAAATTTAAATTGATCAACAGTAACAGTAAACGTTCTACATTGTAACAAAAACATTAGTCGCAAATAAATGCTGTTCTTGTGAACTTTCTATTGTCACACTTCTGCTTGCTGGACGGACGAGACGAGATAAAATACAAACGGTATATTTAATATAGTCTTCAGTGGAACAGGTAGGAACATAGCGATAAATCCACACACAAGGAACATGTAGACATCAACAAAGACCGACAGTTTACTGAACTAAAAGACAGGTTTATAAAGGCTAACTAATAGTTAGACACAGGTGACGGGGATCAGGACAAACGAGGGCAAAACCAATAGATCACATAATGATGGGGGAAGACAATGGGAGAAACCAAGTACAAACAGACAGAACTGTGACATCTATTGATCAAAGAATGCTGAAAATCAAGAAAATCACAGTCTGCATAAAATGTGTAGCAAAAATGATTGTCTTGTTTTCAGAAAAAACAAGTCAAAATTAAGTGCATTTTTGCTTGAAACAAGCAAACTAATCTGCCAATGGGGTAAGAAAAATAATCTTGTTTTATGTTTGAAATCAGATTTTTTGCTTACCCCACTGGCAGATTATTTTGCTTGTTCTGAGCAAAAACTCAATTTTGACTGATTTTTTCTGAAAACAAGACAATTTTTACTCTTCTAAAAAATCTTTCTTGATTTAAGAATTTTTAGATATTTTGGCTGGAAACAAGACAAAACATTTTTTATTTATTTATTTATTTTATTTTATTTATTTATATTTTTTTTGCAGTGAAATAATCAGAAATGTTTCTTAAACAGCAAATCAGCATATTAGAATAATTTCTTAATGATCATGTGACACTAAAGACTAAAGTAATGATGCTAAAATTTCAGCTTGGATCACAGGAATAAATTATATTTTACAATATATTCATGTAAAAAACAGTTATTTTAAATTGTAAAAATATTTTGCAATATTACTATTTTTAATAAAATAAAGCAGCTTAAGTGAGCTAAGGAAATCTTTTGTAAATTTGTAGCTATAATAAACAGAAATGTGGGAAGTTTATTATAAATGAGGGCTGAGTCAGTTGTGATGCAGCAGTTGCCCTCTTTATGATGCCAAATGAAAGCGGAGTAAAATTTAATTAACGGTTCATCGAGGACTTTTAAAAGTTCTGCACTCAATTACACTCTGTATGCCACCTCCTGCGCAACCTACTTTTCCAATTACATTCACAATTAACGCCAGAGGTTGGACTTTCCACCCCCATTGCAGTTGGAAAAGCACGTCTGTCCTAAAAACCTTGGATAAAATGTTTCTGCTTCCAATTTGTAGAAGTATAGGCAACAGTAATTAAAAGTTTTACAATAGCAGCAGATGTCTAAACTGCAATGGGAGCATCTATCTATGAGCATATATGGTCTCATATTGCTGACAGATCGTTGCTGAAAACTGGCAGACGTGTGAAAGGTTTGCAGTCACATCAGGTATTTAATAGAAAAATAGATGCCAAGTTGTGAGTCTACTAAATACATGAATAAGATCAAACCTGGGCTGAAAGCCAGGTTATCTTCTTGTTTGTTTATTTGGATGGAGACATTGCAATATGTGTGCTGTATACCAGAGGACGGTTATTAAGAGTACTGAAGAATTGCATTTGTACTGCTTTAAATAAACCAATCAATACAATTTAGTCAATAAGAAAATGAATATCATTACTGCTATTCGTACTAAACTCTTAACTCTAAATTTTAAACTTTAAAACATAACACAGTTTGTGCTACGGACATGAATGATACCTCAAAGAAAATGTGGCTTTTTAAGGAGTTGTGATGGAAATACTGATAGCAAAAACCATACAACATACCTTTTTTATTTAAAAGAGAGAAATAAAGGATTCAAAGGGAATTGAGATAAGAAAACTGTAAAATAACAACAATTTATTGTTATTAAGGTTGAAAAGAGGCAAACAGTTTCCAGTAAATTTATGGAAACTTTTTAAAGGGGTCACTGGATGCAAAACTCACTTTCACATGTTGTTTGAACATTAATGTGTGTTGGCAGTTTGTGTACACAACCACCTTACAATGATAAAAAATACACCAAGTGTTTTTTTGTTTAAAAAAAAAAAAAAAAAAAAATTTAATCTTTTAAAGTAACATCCTCTTTTTAAAATCAGGTCATTCTCAGCTTCTTGTGGGTGTGACGACACAAAGACAGAGGCCACTCCCATGTTTGACATGAGTGCCTTACCTTAGACCCGCCCTCACCGAGCTGAAACAGTCCGACTCAGGTGCAGGGGAAGACAAGAATGTCTCTGATTGAGGTGTTCTGTTGTTGGATGTAATAATGAACATAGCAGTCGTCATTTACTCCCGACATCTGAGCCACTGAAGATGCAGAGGATTAACATTACTTTCGTTTTTAAAAAGGAAAGCTCCGATCCCGATCTACATATGCGTCTGTGTTCGTGTGAATCATTCGTGATGCAGCTTCACCCACAGCAGAAGTGAGTAGAAGGTTTTTTATGCATCTTTGCAAACAGCCTTTCTTAATAATGTGCTTGTTGGAAAGTTTCACAGCTAAACACAGCTAAAGTAAACATTACGGCTCATCATCCCACATCAGAGAGGGGTGGGGCGAGTAGAGCTCATTTGCATTTAAAGGGACCATGCAATAAAATGTATTAGTTTATTTTTTGTAGAGCTGATTTTGACCAGGTAAAAGGGTATTTTATTACACTACTATTGAGAATTGGGAATGGGCATCCGATGACCCCTTTAAGGGTCAAGATCACCATAAAGTGCCTTTCAACACTCACAAAACTCAAAGATTTTGGTCCTAATGTCCCATTCACACCATTGCATTAATAGTAGACACTCAAGTACTATAGAAACATATTAGCTGAGATCCCACACATTTTTTTTTTTTTTTATAATTATGGGCCATTATTTGCAGCATAAACCATAAGCTACACTTTAAAAAAAATAAAGGTGCTTCACAATGCCATAGAAGAACCTTTTGGTTCCAAAAAGAACCTTTGACATCTGAAGAATTTTAAAAAGGTAATCTTCAGATTATAAAAAGGTAATAAAGAGATGGTTCTTTAAAGAACCTTTGACCCAATGTTTTTTTGTGGAACCAAAAATGGTTCTTCTATGAAATCGCTGTGAAGAACCTTTTAAAGCACCTTTATTTTTAAAAGTGTATGTCCACCCGGTCATGGACATATATATTACTGTTAAATACGTTTTCATTGCAATATTAAATATACGTTGCAAATGATATTTTCTGAAAGGTATAATGTCCCTTTCCTAAACAGGGTTATTTGTTTGCTTTCAAATTATAAATACATAAAACGTTTAATGTAAACCATGTGTTTTTAAAGAAATTCATACAATTCACACTCATATTTTTTTCTTATTTGGAGAAAACTGTGATATTTGGATGCAGTTTTTTCTTGAGAAAGCCAACTTACTGAATTACTATTTAATACAAAACAAAATGCTAATCATGCTAGAAACTTGCTAGTAACTTGCTAATCATGCTAAGAACAGGCTACTAATGCTAACATCATGCTAACAACATTCTAATGCTAGCAACATGCTAGTAACAGGCTAATCATGTTAGAAACATCCTAACGACATGCTAATAATGCCAAAAACATGCTAGTAACTTGCTAATCATGCTAGACAAATGCGAGTAACATGTTAAATAAGTTAGAAACATGCTAGCAACATGCTATCTATCCATTTATCCATCCATCCATCTGACAGACTGTATTGCCTTCAAAACATTCAAGCTTTGAGCTTTAAAACGACTTTAAACGTCAATCTTTTTCAGACTGAAAATCATAAAAATTTTCTAAAAGTTTCTAAAACTTTTTAAAACTTTTTCATACTTTCTGATCAGGCTTTTTCAAGCCGACTTAAAGATTTTATCCTTATTATTTTAAAATATTAAGATGACAGGGTGGGACAGCACATGACGGGGTGGACACAAAGCAGAACACACAAAGCATGACAAAATAAGACAATGATACATTTATTCATACTATAATAAATTGATACATTTATTATACTTCGAAAAATAATAATAAGATAATAATAAATAATATAATTACATTCTCAGTAATGTAATTCTATAAATAATAATAATAAAATAAAAACTGTTGTCCTGATGTCACTAAAGGGGATGGCCTTTTTGTAAAGTGGCAGATTCCCCAATACAAGGTGGACAACCATTCAAGGGACATGGACAAACTCTTATTTTTTTATTAAATAAAAATATCGTTTTTATTACCAAATGGTCAATAGACTCAAATTGAGTAATCTCTTATTTAACAAAATATTTGTCACCTGAAGTTTGCATTGTTGCTATTTTTGCATTTGTGGCTTTGTAAGTCCTTTCAGTGTCATCATTCGTCTAAGTGTGTAATGTGTGAAGGAAACTGAAAGGGTAGCAGTATTGCAAGAATGATATTTTATGCAAATCCCTGAAATGACCAGAGCTTGCTGTTCATTATCATGAGTCACTGACATACAATCCACTAGAAGCACTAACAAACACAGCAAAATTAACCTATCACTCTCGATGTTTAATGAAACAAACTCTCCATGGATGGATGTTAATCCACGTTTGAACATTAGATCCAGTCCTCAGAGAGTCATTAAACATGGAGTCTGTCTTGTGTTGCCAAAACCATGAGAAGCGCTGAATAAATAATGCTGCGAACACAGCGAATTATCATTATGCGGGTGACATTAGGTCTTCTCTGTCAGTGAGGAAAATGCAAAATCATTTTATAAAAAAGCACTTTAACCATCCTTTGCTATAAATGTGAAGTTCAAGCAATTGTTTCGTTTTATAAGGGCCTCACTAAAATGTCTGTGTAGATAACAAGAAGCTCTATGGCCACTTGACACTGACCTTGCCGCAAATGATTATCATGCAGTATGCAAATGAGGCTCTTTGTGAAATTGGCTCAAACATGTTTCTCTCCATTTCTTTGCTGAGCTTCCTATTGTTGTTTTTATATAAACCAAGAATACATGAATAAATATATTTGTCCAACACTGCGACCAGCACTTCAAACAATCACCAGTATAGCCACATTTCTGTTATTTACTATTTATCATTATTAAGATGCTTGCACTTTTACAAGTTTGAATGTGTTTTTGAGAAATACATATACACGTGTTTGTGCATGTGTTTTAACTTAATGCATGTAATAAACTGAATGGCTTCAGAAGACTTAACAAAATACAACATGCTATAAGACAAGAATAGTTACAAGATGCTATTTTGTCCTTTTTGGAACTTGAAAGTTTTAATGGCAGATACAGATTCAATGTTCAACAACCAATAAATACAATTTGCAGATCAAAAATGCAAGTTGTTCATTAATTTTCTAGCCCTGAATGTAAAAACAGAAAATCAAGCATAATTTTTTTTTTTTTTTTTGAAAAATTTAAAAACGAAAAAAAGAAAGTGTTTTCTTATTTTTCTGTTTTTAATGTTAAATTTAAAAAAGTAATGAATGGAAGATAACCTGTCTGAAAGGCTTCTTCAAATATAATTGTTGTAAACAGTATTTAATTAATATTTGCTTTTTTAGTCATTTTAATACTTCACCTTACAGTTAATCACCAATGTGACATATCACACATATATTCATATTTTGGTTTGTTGTTTTAAAAGTTTTTTCTAAATTTAAGTTTTTACATCTATTAAAAAAAAAAAAAAATGCTAGGTTCAGACTGTGTTACTGGATTATTATTATTTTTTTTTCATATTTTTCCGCACTCTCAAAAATGCTAGTTATTTTTTTAACCCAAATGCTGGGTTCGGCTTGTTGAGTCATGTTATTGGGTTATTTTTAATATTTTTTACCCAGATGCTGAGCTCATTTTAATCAAATCAAACAAGACAAGTGTGAACACACCCTTAAAGGTGCCACAGAATGCATTGATACAATATTTTACATTGTTTTGGTTTAGGTTTAGGTAAGGGCAAAAATTCTCCAGAAACGGTTTTTCAAATCCATTTGCAACCCTAGGATTTGTCCATAGAATGAAATGGTCTGTTATTACCTTATTTGGAAAGTTCATGAATAATAATAATGAGCTTTGCTCTGATTGGCTGTTTCATAGAGTGGCTCACTTAGCTCTCACACAGCGGGAAGGAAACACACGGAGGAAATATATATATTTAATTACGGAACTTGAGCTGCTATTAATATGTGGGGGCATTGAAACTGCCGTTTTGAATGCACAATAACTTTTTACTTTCACTTTTGAGATTTGCGATCGCACATGCTCTGTGTAACGTTATACTACAGCGGCAGTAGTTAGCACATTTGACAAGTTTAGATGCTTGTCAGTGGTGATCAGGATCTGCAAATCATTCACCATCATTCACACAGTCATCTTTCCTTACTCTGTTTACAGTATGTGGTAAGTGAAATGTACTGCAATGTAAAAGGCTATAGCTCACTTATTAGATCGCCTTATTTGTTGTCTGTGCCTTTCTGAGTATAGACACCGACCATCCCTGTACTTAACATCCCCTACACAACCTGGAACATAACATTTATTCCCATGATTTGCCATTTTTGCCATTGTCCTTGCATTGTTTTGTTTTTTTGTTTTTTTTGTTTTGTTTTGTTTTTCACAATAGCCTACCTGCAGAACTGCTGATGATTGGGCGATACAAATGCTGGGGGCGTAACTATTAATGATCCTGACTATGACGTCCTAATTGGTGTTATGTTGGAATTGGCCTCTTTTTCAGTGGTCTTTTGCAAACACCAGATTTATATAAGGAGGAGGAAACAATGGGGTTTGAGACTCATGGTATGTCATGTCCATTGACCTGTTATTATTCAACTATGCCAAGGTAAATACAGTTTTCCATTCTATGGCACCTTTAAAGGATAACTATTGCCAAAATGCAACCTGGGCTGTTTTTTTTTACTGTAAACAAGACAAACTTATATCTAAAAGCATAATTACGACAAACGAGCCGTTTTTGAGATTGACCGTAATTTCGTTTTGTGGTCAATGGCCGGTGAATGGGAGTACTAGGGGCATAACTTTGAGCGAATCAAAATCAATATTTTTACAACACTAAGAAGGCTCGACAAACCATGAAACTTTGCTCGAAGTATCGCCTGGGTCTCTACACATGAACTCGAGCATTGAGAACATTGTTTGTGTACACAGAGTTTACTAAAAACAAAGGTTTTGAACAACTCACTTTCACTGTTTGAGTTTCCGCTCGCGGCCGTCTTGCCAGTCAAGAAGTGTCGATCTCCGAATGCGAGGATGGATAGCTCCTAAAGCATATTTCCATATAAATGCATGGCTAATTCGTTGTTTTGTCGCAAGTGAAAAACAATATTAAACTTCTAGTTGTAAAAAGAGCCTCATATAAGCCTAATATTTCGTCCTATGGAGTCCAATCATTCGCATTCAGAGATCGACACTTCTTGACTGGCAAGACGGCTGTGAGCAGAAACCCAAACATTAGTTAACAATGATTGAAAAGGCCATAGTTAGAATTTCAACCTCTATACCAAGGTGAAAAGCTCAACCTCAACATTTTTTTTTTTTTTAAATGCAAACAGCGAGTCATGACCTTAGTGTTACGTCTCACCTCTCTGACAGCACTTTCCTTGAGAGCAGTGACATGGGGCACTGAAACCTTCACAGGTCACTGGCTGAATGTCCCGTCAGTGCTTACTAACAACACTTCAACAGAACCGTGGCGTTCCAGAAACCAGACAAATCCCTGCAGTGATAAAAACCCAACCTAAACCATAAAATCCAAATGCATTCCACTTACTTCCATAATCCTGCTTGCGAATGATTTCAACATATTTGTTTTCCCAAAAGATGAACACATTTGTATTCATTCTGGCTGCATTCTTATATGTAATGTCCTCTTTTCACTATCCAATCAAATTTTGCCTTACATTTGTTTTCTTAAATGTCCCGTTTCATTCACATTACAAAAGTAAAATGGGTTGCGAGAAGCTATTCCCATTGACTTTAACTCACAGTGTGCGATGACTGCAGGCGATATTAAATCCTCCCGTGGTGGGAAATAAAAGCAGACATAATGAAGTCTCTGGTAATATTTTGGGCATCACAGCAGGAAGCAACGACACAACAGAAACATTCAAATGTTGATCTTGGTATTAAGGCGTTCTGGTGCACCAAACTCAAATCCATACACTGGATTTTCATTAATACAGGGGTGAGAGTATAAAAGCATGAAGCTCTAGTTTTCATATTGCACAACAGCGATCGCCTATAGGGAGTAAAGGAGGAGAGGGTTTTGTTGTCTCTGATTTTGTTGACGATGTAGAGCTTGTACGGGAGTGAAAAGTCTTTGTCATGTAAAGGACTATTATTGAGATAAGGTGCAGATACTACAGATAACATCAGCTGAACACTGTCCTTCAGAGGCCTTCTCTCTCATTCATTTACACACACACACACAAACACACACTAAGCAAGCCCTCAGTTACCTCATTATCAGACCACTGACAGTTTCAGCACTCAGGAGACACAACAAGGACAATGTGAGACAAGCAAATATATAACACATGCAGTGTCCAGTGCGCCTTGGAACAACATTACTTTCAACCAATCGATCTGATTTATGCGCTAGAGTTAGCAAGTTACTGGTAGGTGTTAAGGGCCTAAAATAAAGCTCTTATCAACCAATCATTTTCTAGCAAATCACACAGTGATCTTGACTTGACACTGACACATGCTCAATGCCTGGCAGTAACTGATTACATTTAATCTGGATTACGTAATCAGATTCCAAAAATGAAGTACTTGTAATTAAAGTATATTACATTTTGAAATGCTCTTACCATTTATGGATTACATGGTTATATATTATACACAAAATAGCAGCAAATTATTCATTATTCATTGATTTTTCTTTCTCTTGCTCTTTCTGTTTAAGTTTAATTTCTAAAAATCCTACTGTGTTTCATACCATATTTATCTTTGAAAACTTCAGGCGTGCAATGTCATTGATTTTTATTAATGTTTATTAATGTTTGATCGTGTAATGCAGGGATTCTTTTCAGCAAAACCCCTTGACTTAAAATATTTATTTGAAATATCCCTAAGGAAGTTAATGTTTTAATTAGGGATGCACCGCAAAAGAAAATTCTTGGCCGAAGCCGAACAAAATTAAACACTGGGCTGATTACTGATTACTTTCGTGTTTCCCCCATGTATTTTGCCAATTTTTTGAACCATTGCATAAATTAAAGAGCCAATATTTGCTTTTTACAGTTTTGTCTTGTTTTTTAAAGAAAAAATGAATTACAAAACAACAATTTAAAAATATTTATTTAATACTGAACATTTTTAACATTCTAGTAGACATTATAGCCTACAAACAAAGCAAAATTTAACTTAAAATTAATAAGTTAGCAAAATAAAATCATTTGGCTATTTTTAAGACCCCCTTCTAGAATCAGGCATGTTTTTAATGTACAAATAAATGCAGCCTTGCTGAGCAAAGGAGAATCGTATAATAAATGTATTAATAGAGACGTTTTTGTCTTACTTTTTTATTTTACAGAACAGTAAAATTTACTTTAAAAAACGTATGAATGTTGACTTTTATTTTGGCGTAAACCCGCAAGAAGACCTCAGTACTACTTTTTGCTGACAGCAGCAGATTTATGAATGATTCTCATCATGCATATAATTGTCGCCTTTTCATTTAAAAAAGCTTTTCAGCTGAATAATTTCGGTTGCTGAACATTCGGTGCATCCCTAATTTTAATAATTTAACAAGACATTTGCATGTTCACAATTCTCTGATGTTGCTTAATATAGTCAAATAGACATTGCAGATAAACAAATGAAATATTTCTATTTTTACTGTTCAAGTTTTTATTGATGTATTTTTTTCATTTTAATGTATAAGTTATTTATTTTGTTTTACATTTTTAGGATTGAATTATGGGTGAGTTTATCAAGTTGGGTAATAAGTAATCTAAAAGTAATCTAAAAACTAGTCTGAATTTATTATCTAAAATGAGTATCATTAATCTGTAATCAGTAATGGACTACAATTTGGAAGTAATCCACCCAGCACTGCACCTACTGGTGTGGATGACACATCAAACAAAAAAAAAAAGTTTTATTATGATGCCCATATGGAAATGTTCAGAAATATCTTGTGCCACTCATGATTAAATAACTTGTCAATTAAAAATAGAATCATATTATTAAAAAACAAAATGAAAATAAGTATTCCCAAATCATACTTATCTGACGGCCATCGATTTGTGGCAGTTAATAAAGAGGTATAATAACAATCACAAGCGCAGTATGGAGTACCTCAAGGCTCAATACTATGAGTGTTACTTTTAACGCTTTACATGTTACCCTTGGGAGATATTATTAGACAATATGGTGTTAGCTTTCACTGTTAAGCTGATGATACTCAGCTGTACATTTCTTGACGGCCTGACAAATCCGTGAGTGGAATGCATAGTTGATATAAAAAAAAAACTGGATGATTAGTGAATCTCTTACTGTTATATTCTGAAAAAAAAAAAAAAAAAAAAAAAAAACAGAGGTGTTAATTATAGGACTAAAACCCTATTACACTGTCTAAAACTTGATGACTGTTCTGTCAATTCTTCATCATCAGTTAAGCTGCATTCACACTAGCAGCGGCATTATGAGCAATGAGGTTTCTAGTGGGCATTTTCACTACTGGTTTTTTGCCGCTACCTACAAACATTTTGGAGGCAAAAGACTTATTATGATATAAATATAAATCAAATCCATACACGCAAAGAAAAAAATTTGATTTTTTTTCCCATTGTGTATGTTTATCTACAGCAGACAGGAAAGCAATCACGTGAGTCCAACCGTCGTCTTTCCTATTAGCTGTCGCTCCTGAAAGTTGCTCTTCATTTGCATTAAGTTGAAGGATTCTGAACTTTGTTGCATTGCCAATGGCCTCTGTCACTCTTGTTGCCGGAAATCGCCAACTCTCCATTGAAATGAATGGGAACATGTTGCTTTGTCACTGCATGTCGCTTGTAGTGTGAACAGGGCTTTAGAAACCTAGGTGTGCTATTTGATCTTCCCTTTGAAAGCCATGTTTCTAGCTCCTGTCCTGTGGGTGTCGCTGTTTCCCTTGTTTCCTGTTTGCCTTGCTGCAGAGTGGTCTGTGTTTGTTGCTCCCTGTAACTTCGTTTTTCTGTTGGATTCTCTATCTTATTGTTATTTCTGCTGTTTAACTTCCACCAAATTTCTGATATCATCCATCAAACTAATCTAACTAATTTGATCGTTTGCCTTATTCTATAATCGCGAGTGCAGCGTGTTAGCCTTCCATTTAGCCGGTTAACTTGCCTTTCGCACTCCATTCATGCTTTTAACTCTTGTTTTACTATCGCTAGCATTGCGTTAGCCAGTTAGCTTGCCATCCATGTTCCATTCACGTTTTTTTTTCTCTTGTATTAAATATCGTTAGTAAGTTACTCCTTTAGCTGGTTCCATTCTGTTTTTTCTCCCCCTGATCTGTTCTTCAGGAATTCATCCAACAACAGTGGTAAGTTGGAATCATTCTACAATCACGGTGAGTAATGGCTTCTTCTCCTACTATTGTTGTCTGCATCGCTTGCCACATGTATAGCTTATCTATCTCTGTCAGCAGTGAGCCTTATACATGTGATAAATGCAGGAATATAGCCAGCGCATCCAAACTTTAATAGAGGATAGTAAGAATGTGAGGGCCTTAGATACGGTTTTGGATGCGACTAGCTCAGAAAGCCCTGTACATTGTTCGGTTCCGGTAACAACGCCCATGCAGCAGGGCAACTGGGTGACTGTGAGACGGCATAGTCGTGGGTCAAAACACCGCTCTTCCGTTCCGATCAGAACATCAAACAGGTTCTCCCCACTCAGTGAAGCACCCACTGAGAAACCTGATGAAAGTGCTCTAGTAATTGGCGATTCTATTGTACGGAACGTGAAAATAGTGACACCAGCCACCATACCGGGAGCCAGAGCGCCTGACATCTTGGCAAATTTAAAAGTGCTGGCTAATGCTAAACGTAAATTCAGTAAGATTGTTATTCACGTCGGCACAAATGATGTTCGACTTCGCCAGTCGGAGATCACAAAAAATAATGTTAAAGAGGTGTGTGAACTTGCAAGTACGATGTCAGACACTGTAATATGCTCTGGTCCCCTCCCTGCTTACCGTAGTGACGAGATACATAGTAGATTGCCATCGTTAAACGGCTGGATGTCAAAGTGGTGCCCACGGAATAACATAGGTTTCATAGACAATTGGACGAGTTTCTGGGGCAGACCTGACCTGTTGAAAAGAGATGGTCTTCATCCATCCAGATGTGGAGCATCTCTCCTATCTAGAAATATGGCACATAGTCTTAGAGTTTGCACTTGACTAACTGGGGCCCAGGTCAGGAAGCAGACAGACTGGCTAAACCGACCGTCTGCTAGCCGCCTCACGTCACAGAAATCAGTTAATTCTCAGCACATAGAGACACTTTCACCTAGATATCATACTATAGAGACTGTGTCTATCCCATAATCATACTCTAGATTTAATACTGTCACATGAAATTGATGTTAATGACGTTAAAATTCTGCAGCAAAGCGATGATATCTCAGATCATTATCTAGTCTCTTGTATACTCCAGATAGCTAAAACTGTAAATTCAACTCCTTGCTACAAGTATGGTAGAACCATCACTTCCACTACAAAAGACTGCTTTGTATCCTCACAATTATGCTCCTTCTTAGAGAAAAATGGTATCTGTGAGGATTTCAAGTCAGGTTTAGACCGTATCATAGCACTGAGACTGCTCTTATTAGAGTTACAAATGACCTGCTCTTGTCAACCGATCGTGGTTGCATCTCTCTATTAGTGCTACTGGATCTTAGTGCTGCATTTGATACTATTGACCACAACATTCTTTTAAATAGACTTGAAAATTATGTAGGCATTAATAGTAGTGCACTGGCATTGTTCAAATCGTACTTATCTGACCGTTATCAGTTTGTGGCAATAAATGAAGATGTATCATTTAAATCGCAAGTGCAGTATGGAGTACCTCAAGGCTCAGTACTAGGGCCATTACTTTTTACGCTTTACATGTTACCCTTGGGAGATATCATCAGGAAACATGGTTTTAGCTTTCATTGTTACGCTGATGATACTCAGCTCTATATTTCTTCACGGCCCGGCGAATCATACCAATTTGAAAAACTAACAGAATGCATAGCTGATATTAAACAATGGATGGCGAATAACTTCTTACTGTTAAATTCTGAAAAAAACAGAGGTGTTAATTATTGGACCTAAAACCTCGTCGCCATCAGTTAGGTTAGGAACCTATGTGTGCTATTCGATAGCAATCTCTCCTTTGAAAGCCACATTTCTAGCATTTGCAAAACCTCATTTTTCCATCTTAAAAATATATCGAAATTATGACCTGTCTCAAATGCCGAAACATTAATTCATGCGTTCATGACCTCAAGGGTAGATTATTGTAATGCTTTATTGAGTGGTTGTTCTGCACGCTTAATAAATAAACTCCAGCTGGTCCAAAATGCAGCAGCAAGAGTTCTGACTAGAACCAGAACGTATGACCATATTAGCCCGGTTCTGTCAACACTGCACTGGCTCCCTATAAAACATCGTATAGATTTTAAAATCTTGCTAATTACTTATAAAGCCCTCAATGGTTTAGCTCCTCAGTACTTGAGCGAGCCCCTATCGCATTATAGTCCCTCACGTCTGCTGCATTCTCAAAATTCTGCCAATTTGATAACACCTAGAATATCAAAATCAACTGCCGGTGGCAGATCATTTTCTTATCTAGCGCCTAAACTCTGGAACAATCTACCTACCACTGTTCGGGAGGCAGACACACTCTGTCAGTTTAAATCTAGATTAAAGACACATCTCTTTAACCTGGCTTACACATAAAAACATTAACACATTCCTATAATTCAAATCCGTTAAAAGGATTGTTAGACTGCATTAATTAGGTCAACCGAACCGAAAACACTTCCCATAACACCTGATGTATTCGTTGCATTGTAAAAAGAATGGCATCTACGCAAATATTAGTCTGTTTCATTCTTATTCGTAGCCCTGAATGTCAACCAGATAAGCTCCAGAGACAGATCATCACTAAAGACCTCGCCAACCTAGACGGCCATCGGCGGTACTCCACAGGAACCTGATGAGTTCTCAAGTCTTATCCATATCAAAAATCTGCTAGCTCAATAAAGGCAACTTACAAAAGCAATATTCACAGAGCAACTGCAGGGAGATTGATGTTGAAAATCATAACAAAAGCATGACTGTGTGTGTGATGAGCCACATTCAAAATGATGAAGCTGGCAGCTTCTGTGGTATTACAACTGAGCATTTGCCAGCACCATGGCAGAATCAATGGAGTGACACAGATAATAGCATCTCTGGTGATCAGAGATAAATCTAATTGAGTGCGGTCTGTCTGTGGATGTTGCTGCCGCAGATCAGTGGTCGCAGAGAAGCTGAGGACTCTGATCTAAAGCAAAAGCTGCTGAATGGGTCTGTCTGTGTGATTGCTGCCTGAGGGATGCCCACATGGGACAAACCCAACAGAGAATAGGGAGTGTAATATTCAGACAGACAAAGCCATTTGTGAGACAACACACTCCCTGTTAGGATTTTAAATGCAGGAGCATCAATACAATCAGACCTGAATTCAATAAGTCAATCAGTTTATATTATTTATGCAATGCAAGTTTTTAACAAGGCATGAATTGAGAATCAACTGTAAACCCACCTTCTAAATAAGCAATAAAAGAATCATAGAAGTTAATAACCAAAATCATACAGGGAATCATTTTAAAGCTGCCACAGCTGTTGGCGAGAGTTGGCGAGAGTTATAATCAGCTGCAGTCTCAATGTCAACTGAGTCACTAACTCATCAGCTGCATGTTTTCTGGGGTGTCTCATCTCATTTCCAATTCTCTCACTGTCTCTGAATATATTCACTGCCATTATTAGCACATCGAGATGGCACCGAATGAAGATCTCAGGAGCTCCTGAAAATGCAATGCAAATAAATTCTGGTCCTACACAAATAAGCACAGCAAGCAGGAAGTGGATTTGATTGAGCTTTGATTCAACAAGCAAACAAATACATTTTCTCTCCCATAGGGTTTGTATACTGTGCAGAACTGTGTAGATGCTTTAAAACAACTCATTGGAGTTGAGTGTTTGGTTCAGTTGAGTATTATGTCTGTGTATATATCCTGTTTACATTCATGTATTTGCTAGCTCTTACAGCGGTCATCGGATGCCCATTTTCCACAAGTTATTATGATTTTTAGGGACATAATTTGAAGTCTAGAACATACTTTGGTTTAAATTTCTCAATGGTAGTTTAAAAAACACTTTTACCTTGTCAAAATCCATTCTGCAAAATACCATCTCATTATATCGCATGGGCCCTTTAAATGCAAATGAGCTCTGCACGCCCCGCCCCTCTCTGCTGAGGGATTACAAGCTGTAATGTTTACTTTAGCCGCATTCAGCCGTGTTTATCGGCGAAACTTGCCAACAGGCACATTATTAAGAAAGGCCATTTGCAAAGATGCATAAAAAACCCTTTTACTCACGTCTGCTGTGGGTGAAGCTGCATCACGAATGATTCACACGAACATAGACGCATATGTAGATTGGGATCAGCGCTTTCCTTTTAAAATGAAAGTAACATTGTCCTCTGCCTCTTCAGTTGCTCAGATGTCGGGAGTAAATGACTACTGCGATGTTCATTATTACATCCAACAACAGAACACCTCAATCGCTCAATTAGAGTCTTCCTCTGCACCTGAGTCACACAATGGCAATCGTATTCGGTCTGTTTCAGCTCGGTGAGGGCGGGTCTAAGGTAAAGTGCTCATGTCAATTAACTGTGTTTCGTCACAACGACAAGAAGCTGAGAATTACCTGATTTTAAAAAGATAATATTACTTTTAAAGATTAAAAAAATACCACTGGGTGGATTTTTATCATTGTAGGGTGGTTGTGTACACAAACTGCCAACACACATTAATGTTCAAACAACATGGAAAAGTTAGTTTTGCATCCAATGACCCCTTTAAAGAGGTCATCGGATGCCCATTTTCCACAAGTTATTATGACTCTTTAGGGTCTTAATTTGAAGTCTAGAACATACTTTGGTTAAAATTTCTCAATGGTAGTGTAAAAAAACCTTCTCAAAATCAGCCCTTTTTAAAGCGAGCCATTCTGTTGAATGTTCCTTTAAATGCTAATGAGCTCTACTCGCCCCACCCCTCTCTGCTAAACTTGCTAACTAGCAGATTATTAAGAAAGTTATTGCGCTGCATCACAACTGATTCGACGAACATAGACGCATATGTCGATCGGGATCAGCGCTTTCCTTTCAAAAACGAAAGTAATGTTAATTATTTACATCTTCAGCGGCTCAGATGTCGGGAGTAAATGACTACTGCTATGTTCATTATTACATCCAACAACAGAACATCTTAATTGCTAAATCGGAGACATTCTTCTCTTGTCCTGCACCTGAGTCACACAATGGCGTTTGGAGTCTGACTGTTTCAGCTTGTCGTCACACCGACAAGAGGCTGGGAATGAGCTGATTTTAAAAAGGGGATATTACTTTTAAAGATTAAAAAAATACCACTGGTTGGATTTTCATCATTGTAGGGTGGTTTTGTACACAGACTGCCAACTTGCAAAAACAATGTGCTCACACACAGTCCATCCAAAGTTAGGATGAGTTTGTTTATTCATCAGATTTGGAGAAATGTAGCATTACATCACTTGCTCACTAAAGGATCCTCTGAAGTGAATGGGTCCCGTCAGAATAAGAGTCCAAACTAGGGGTGTGCGATATTGACAAAAATATATATATATCTCAATATCTTCTGGGATTTTATTGATAATGATAATTAGACAATATTTTGCTGAGTGTGTTATTAAGCAGATATTTTAAGGATGTGGACAGCTGACTCCTAAAGTTTTTGATTTTCTTCATACTCCGGTGCTCAGTTCACGGCAGTGATAGAAATTATAATTTTTCAATGGGTTTAAATTGATTTTTACCTTCTATGGGCATTTTTACTTTTATAAAGCCATTTTTTTTAAAGTGTGCTCATCTTTTGAGTCAAATTCTTACATGTAATCAGTCAATTATAATAATAAAACCAATGAAATCATTATCAACAAAACTTACCTTTGCAGAAGTTGCATCTGAAGTGGCATTTAGATTTATTTAGACACAGTTTAATGCAGCTTAGAAGGACATGAAAAGCTTTAAACTGCAGTTACAAATGCATTAACAGTTTTGATATTTTAAACATAAAACGTTTAATAATAATACTATTTGAAATTACTTAAATTAAAAGATACTTTAAATGTAAAATTAAACCGCCAGAAGGTGGAAGCAAGTGAGCGATTGAACAGAAACATTTAAATGGTTGATTCATTCAGGAACAAAACATTGTCATGTTGCTCAGAGATGCAAAATAGTGCAGTGGCTACATTTGGAATGATTTTAATTGGCGAAATAGAGCAAAAACAGGCAATATTTTGTCTAATACGTAAGTCTCTTAACTACCTTGTTTATTGAACTGTTGTATAAAAGCAGGGGCGGACTTAGTGATTTGGGGGCCCTAAGCAATTTCCAACATTTTACTTTCAGGTCATCTCGATGGTATATACAAAGTTTCGTAATGGTACACCAATGTATTTGTAAAATGTAGCAGTTTCTGTCATAATACTCTATTGAAGTCAATGGCAATTTCATTCCATTGGTGAGCAAGTGATGAAATTATACATTTCAATGCAAGAAACAAACTCTTGGATAGCCTGAGGGTGAGTACAGTTTCAGCAAATTGTAATTTTTACAATAAAAATGATAAATGGAAAAATAACAGTCTTATTGTGTGAAGTTTTTTTTTTTTTTTTTTTTTTTTGTGCATTCATTAAACCTACAAACTATAATTTGAGATCTTCATGCATGTATGTACACGTTGTAGCCAAGCAAGCACTGTATATTCTGTATATGCTGCCTGTTCTGGGATTTGCTAATAACGTGATTTGTGCACTAAATAAGTTGTTTTGGTAAGCGAGTGTCTGCTAATAACATAAATGTAATTCAGATGTAGAGTTTATGTTTGGAAGACACACATAGCTCATGCATATGCTGATGGTCGACAGATGCATGAAGTTCCTTTCCATCTTATTAGCAGGCACATTTCATGCAAGGATGAAGCTGATTTTCTGTTTCCCTCTAGATATTTCATGGTCTATTTTCCGCAGTAATTTTTTTAAAATAGTTTTTTTTTATTAATTCATGTCTCTGACAAAAGCATACGTATCTGGACTGAGGCAATGCTAACGTGTAACCCACATCTCCTCTACCGCTCTGATTGTTTGCCAGATGCATGTGGAAAAAGATTACCATTTATTCCAATTAACTAAATCTCCTCTTAATCCAGCCCATGCAATTGAGAAGACAGGCGAATGTGTGTTTCCCAGATGCGCGACTGAGCTGATGTGGTTTGTGATTCCAGTAAGCATTACTCAGCAGGGGTGCTCATCGAAGCCGTGTGAGTGTCTGTCTTTCCTGCACTCTCCGTTTATTGTGAGAGATACACGCTGATGAGTTTTGCCGACGCTAATACGGCGCAATACTGATACAACGCAACACTATTTAAATCTGAAAGTAGTTACCCTGCAAATGAGCTGGATGGGCCATTAGTGACTTTTTATGAAGCCATCACTGGGCTGTTTGCTGGTCTGCTGAGTTTTAAAGGTGGATAGTGTCAGCTTCTTGAACATTCCCAATGCTTTCAATTGGTTGGACAAAGAGTCATTATTCAGTCATGTTTGAAAACAGAATCCAGCAACCTGACCATTCACAATCAAGCATTAAAGAGATAAATTACTGTAAATTAAGAGTTAAGTTTCATTTTTGGTGAATTTCTTGTGTGCTCAACAAATAAATAAATACGTGGACATAAAGTATAGATTGAATTGTACATTGCTATTGTACATGTGTATTATCGTGACTTTTCCACCAAGACTGCTATCAGAATCACTGTTGTTCTATTACAAATGACATGTGACGCTGAACCACAAAACCTGTCTTAAGTAGCACAGGTATATTTGTAGCAATAGCCAAAAATAAACTGTATGGATCAAAATTATCGATTTTTCATTTATGCCAAAAATCATTAGCATATTAAGTAAAGATCATGTTCCATGAAGATATTTTGTAAATTTCCTATCGTAAACATATCAAAAGTTAATTCTTGGTTAGTAATATGCATTGATAAAAACTTAATTTGGACTTTAAAGGTGATTTTCTCAGTATTTAGATTTGTTTGCTCCCTCAGATTCTAGATTTTTAAATAGTTGTATCTCGGCCAAATGTCTTCATTTCCTAACAAACCATACATCAATGGACAGCTTATTTATTCAGATTAATTTTGACTTAATTTTTTATAATTGATGACTGGTTTTGTGGTCCAGGCTCACATACACTATTTTAGTTTTTAATATTAATATTTTTTAAGTTTCAACTCTTATGTATTCATTTTCTATAAAAAAAAAATACACATATACATTACACATTAATAATGATAGCAATAATAATGACTGCAATGATACTATTTTGAATGAGATTTTTGTACATATTTGTTTATATTAACACATACACACACACACATACATACAATAAACACCTCGTTTATTAGTTTAGGGTAAATTTTCTCTTTCTTTCTCTCTTTGAAAGAAATTAATACTTTTATTCAGCAAAGATGTTAAATTGATAAGTGATAGTATTGTTAGAAAAGATTTCTATTTTGAATAAATGCTGTTTCCAACATTGATAATAAAACAACATATTGAATGATTTCTGATGGATCATGTGACACTAAAGACTGGAGTAATAGCTGATGAAAATTCAGCTTTGCCTCATAGGAATAAATTATATTTTAAAGTATATTAAAAAAAAAACATTTTATATTTTAATAACATTTTACAATATTACAGTTTTTTTTTTTTTAAGTTTTACAGATAAACTTCTGAATGGCAGAATTCAGAATAAACAGATAAACTTCTGCCGTATTAGGCTAGTATTTCAATCTATTCAATCTTTATCCAAGCTGTAATACCAATATATGAATGATTTATAAATTGTAAATGAATAATCTGGTATTAATAAAGCCCTTCATAAGCCCTTGGGACATTACAACAAAGAGTTACAGTTTAATTTCCGTTCCAATGATTTAAGCAGTTAGGCAATAATTCATGCAATGAATTACTATGCTAAACATCTCTAACAGTGGCAGTGATAGAGGAGTGAAAGCGAGAAGAGTTTAAAATCCAATTGAGAACAGCTGCCATTATGTGACAGCGCGTTACGCCAGACCTACAGGCTTCATTTCAAGGCCAAAGATCCAAGCTATTCAGACTCGGGCTTGACGGCACATAATAAGCAGATGTTGTCGGGATTTGTGAAGCTTTTATCAGAAACTGACCGTGGTTATAGATTTGAGTGAACTGTCGCACATAACCTTGAAACACAAAAGACCCTGTGAGATTCTATGTTTGGCCCTCAAGCTGTTTTTTATGTCTGGCATTGATTTTCAAAAATATTAGTTTATCCATAAAAACTACAAAGCATGAATGGCAAAGGCAGTTCTGTTACGGAGAAATACATTTGTGATTTGTATGGATGTAAACAAATTGAAAACCCACACTTGCCTGAGGAGCATTGCGGTCAGTATTATCAGTTTTTTGATTGCCGTCTCTTTAAGATAAAAGATGGATTATGAGCCAATAATGCCAGTGCACCTGAAATAAATACAATTGGCAAAGAGACCTTGAAATTCCTTATCTGAAAAGGAAAAAAAACTCAAGTTTGTCTAAAAAGTCGTGAACTGCAGAAGACCTCGGCTTGGATTCTGCCTGAAGAGACAGATGATGTGAAAGGGTCGATCAATAAGTCCAGACAATAGAGCGTTCTGAGCTGGAAATTGAAAAGCAGGTCATTGTACACAGGAAACTATGGACTGCACCTTTAAAAAAATGGAAGCACATTTAGTTTAGAAGCAGGAAGAAAAATTGATTCTGACAGATGCAATTTGAGCCTTATATCGGCAGTTGAATAACATCATATAAATGCATCGGTGTTGGGAGTATAAGGGGTCATTCACACAGAACGTGTTTTTGCATTTAAAAAAGCTAGATGGGCACAACAGAAAGGTGCAAAAGGCTTGAAAAGGATCTTGAAAAACTGTATTCTGCTGAATTTTACATTTCAGAATGCAATGATAATGTTAAATTGCTGCACAGTGGTAAAAGAGGTTAAAAAACTATTCAAAACAGGCTGAGATAGAAGCAAAAACAGGTCATATGTGAACCGCTTCTATCTCAAAAAAGTAGTGCCAGGGTGTGCAATGATTATTGTCTGCGATAATATCATAATTATTTTATGATAAGCAAGCTGATATTATCGAGTATGTCACACACTTTGCAAAACACGTCTTAAAAGTGTAAAAGCATTCACTGTATGATGAAGACTATTAGAATGCAGTTAGAATAACCCTAAAAAAGCAAAAAGGCAAAAATATCCCTGTTTTTTTAAATGTATATAGCTACTGTAAGTAATATCACACAAGCACCAGCCGTTTTCCTAAATATTAGTGCGTCAGATGTGATATTAGTTGAACAAGAGCTCAACAAACAAATTTATAGTGAGTGCATTAATTTTTTTGTATACAATATTCTCTGTTTTTTTTTTAATTTTGCCAACGAAAATAGTTCTAATCAAAGCCTTAGCAGAACATTTGTGTGTTTCAAAGCAACACCGCACTGTTTCTTTCCTGAATGAATCTGTTTTTGAATGAATCATTTGAGTCAATGATTCAATGATCCATTTGTAAAGACAGTCAATTGCTTTATTTGTAAATAAATCAGCTGTTTTGAATGAATCATTTGAATAAATGATTCAATGAATCACTCATTAACACTGAGACTTGCCACCACCTACTGGCGTTTTTTTAATCATGTTTTATCCAAACCAGCCAATGTACCGGCACAAAAACACACTCAGCAAAATACTGCTTCGTTAGCAAAAAAAAAAAAAAAAAAAAAAAAAATCCTAACAAATATAGACATCAATTTTTGTCAAGCTGATATTATCGAGTATGTCACACACTTTGCAAAAAATGGGCAAAATATGTCTTAAGAGTCGAAAGCATTCACTGCATGATGAAGACTATTAGAAGGCAGTTAGTATGAGCCTAAAAAAGCAAAACATTATCCCTATGGGTTTTTTTTAAATGTATATAGCTACTGTAAGTAATATCACACAAGCACCAGCCGTTTTCCTAAATATTAGTGCGTCAGATGTGATATTAGTTGAACAAGAGCTCAACAAACAAATTTATAGTGACTGCATTACACTTTTTTTGTATACAATATTGTCTGTTTTTTTTTTTTTCAATTTCGCCAACGAAAATAATTCTAATCAAAGCCTAAGCAGAACATTTGTGTGTCTCAAAGCAACACTGCACTGTTTCTTTCCTGAATGAATCTGTTTTTTGAATGAATCATTTGAGTCAATGATTCAATGATCCATTCATTAAGACTGAGACTTGCCACCACCTACTGGTGGTTTTAGAGTCATGTTTTATCCAAACCAGCCAAGGTACCAGCACAAAAACACACTCAGCAAAGTACTGCTTCGTTAGCAAAAAAAAAAAAAAAAAAAAAAAAAAAAAAAAAAAAAAATTATATATATATATATATATATATATATATATATATATATATATATATATATAGAGATCAATTTTTTGGTCAAGCTGATATTATCGATGTCACACACTTTGCAAAAAATGGGCAAATTATGTCTTAAGAGTCGAAAGCATTCACTGCATGATGAAGACTATTAGAAGGCAGTTAGTATGAGCCTAAAAAAGCAAAACATTATCCCTATGGGTTTTTTTATTTTTTATTTATATAGTTAGTGTAAGCAACATCACACAAGCACCAGCCGTTTTCCTAAATATTGCATCAGATGTAATATAAGAGTTCAACAAACAAATTTATAGTGAATGCATTACATTTTCTGTATACAATATTGTCAGTTTTTTCTGTTTCACCAATGAAAATTCCAAACAAAGCCTTAGTTTCTTTCCTGAATGAATCTGTTTTTGAATGAATCATTTGAGTCAATGCTTCAATGATCCATTCGTAAGACAGTCACTTGTTTCATTTGTAAATAAATCAGCTGTTTTGAATTAATCATTTCAATAAATGATTCAATGAATCACTCATTAAGACTTGCCACCACCTACTGGTGGTTTTAGTGTCATGTTTTATCCAAACCAGCCTAGCACGAAAACACACTCAGCAAAATACGGTTTAATTTTCGTTAGCAAAAAAAAAAATAAAAAAATTGCAAAAACATACATTTTTGTCAAGCTGATATTATCAAGTATGTCACACACTTTGCAAAAAACTGGGCAAAATATGTCTTTAGAGTCCAAAAGCATTCACTGCATGATGAAGACTACAAGAATGCAGTGAATGACACTAAAAAGGCAAAAAATATCCCTATGGGTTTGTGTTTTTAATTGTATATAGTTACTGTGAGTAATGTCACACAAGCACCAGCCATTTTCCTAAATATTATTGCGTCAGATGTGATATTATTTGCACAAGAGTTCAACAAACGAGTTTATATTGAGCCCATTACATTTTGTATACACAAAATTGTGTGCTTTTTTCACCAATGAAAATGGTTCAATCAAAGCCTAAGCAGAACATTTGTGCATCTAAAAGCAACACTGCATGGTTTCTTTTCTGAATGAATCTGTTTTTGAATGAATAATTTGAGTCAATGATTCTTTGGTTCTTTCTTAGTCGTGTAGACAATAAATGCAGTCAAAGGCTACTCTTTCAATATTCAAAGCGCAAATTCAAGCATGATACAGAGACAACTACACAACTTATAATAGCCTACATACTAATAACAGCCTAAATATTTTATGTAGCCTAATTTGCGCGCATTAGGGATTCGCTCTCTAAACTTGGGGTATAAAAATTGCTTTTGAATGCGCGTGCGCGTTATACTTTTGGTTTTGTTTTGACGATCCCACGAACTCTCGGCGGCGCCGATCGTGCATTCTACAAAACAAGAGATTACTTTAACAAAACCATTTGAAAGTGGGAGAACACAAATGAGATTTTGAAAAGTGTGTCCCCAGTGGAAATTACGCCCCTGCGTGAGTGGAACTCTGCCGCTGAGTTATCATTTGATGTGAATATATGCCGCGTTGTACAGTATATTGAGACAGAGGCGCCCGAATTGTATCTGACAGAATATGCGGTGTAGCACGAAATATAGTATATTTCTTCAAAGGCAGATTGTGGAGACATTTTAATTGTCCAAAAACGGCCGGTTCCTAGTTCAGCGGAGCGCAGTGTCCGTGACGGAGTGATTGACGGCTAATATCTCAAATCTGCATAAAAGGTAATAAAGTAAAGATGGAGTTTAAATGGTTATGTAATGTTGGAAAGAATGGCAAACCTGTCGCTGTATCAGCTCACAGCAGTCTGTGCAGTAGTTAGGCCAGCAAAAGTTTTGTAAAGAAATGACACCAAGTCGCACCACAACAATTTCTTGCACTCGCACAAATTAAATTTTGGGAGCATATGCAAGCAAAACGGTCGCAATTTCAAGCCCTGATCGTGTATCAGCGATCTCACAGGCTGACGATAGGACGATATGAAAATTGAGCATATCGCCCAACACTAGTCTTTCTCTGACAATTTGAAAAACATCTAGACGGGAGAACTCATGTTGCCACTGGTAAGCTCCACTCTGCTGTTGTTTACCTGTGCGCTGTGCATGCACGTGTAAAAAAAGTCACGCAAGTAATTTAATTCAAGTGATTCAAGGTTCTTTTGGGGTTCGCCTATAAAGCCATTTTTAGCCAATATCGGCCGATCAATCGGAGCATCACTAAATTGTTCCATTAAATAGTTTTTAAGTCGACATGAACCAGAAATTGCAACTAACCTTTCTTCCCTATTGAGGCATACGTATACTACAGTGAATAAGAAAAAAAAAATGTAAGGCCAGACTTGATTTTGTCAACTAGGAAATGATTGGACTGTTGCCACGATCTCATGTTAGTTTCCTTAAGAGCATGTCATCATCAGAGAAGACAAATCACAGCAAGGCAGAAGGCATGTTAATGCTTTGATTAAAGATTAAGAGGGCATATGAATTTACAAAATTATGTGCACAGATAAATAATGTAGAATAAACACAGCAATATTCAAAAACTGAGGTGCATAAACTCAGATTAATGAGGCCATGCAAAACCTGTGCTATATATCTATATATCTATATCTATATATATGCAATATCTATATCTATATCTATATGTGACCCTGGACCACAAAACCAGTATTAAGTCGCTGGGGTATATTTGTAGCAATAGCCAAAAATACATTGCATGGGTCAAAATTATTGATTTTTCTTTTATGCCAAAAATCATTAGCATATTAAGTAAAGATCATGTTCCATGAAGATGTCAATTGAACAGCATAAACTAAGTTTGACTCCATAACATAAGGAGTATTAAGCTAATATGTACACATTCAGTAATATGCACTTTTAAAATTCTTTTATGTACCCAATATGCGACCCTGAACCACAAAACCAGTCATAAGGGGCATTTT